>NW_010403927.1:0-9875 GCF_000710305.1 Buceros rhinoceros silvestris
ATGATTCTATGATTCTATGATTCTATGACTCTTGTCAAGTCAGCCACAGGACTAGAACTGCTACACTTCTGATCGACCGAAGGATGGGGATTCTTGAAATCATGGTCTGGAGTGAGTGTTCGGTACATTCCAGGGTAAACGGGGCCCATTAGTAGATGAGAATACTGCAGGGCTGCACCCTCACTGGGAAAGGAGGGAAGAGAGAGGGATCCAGCCTTCCATCCATGCTAGCCCAGCTCTTAAAGACAGCTTCCAAGCAACTGATGTTTTGACACTGAATACAGCTCACAGCACATTTGTGATGGTGAGGACCTAAGGCAAAGTACAGAGAGCAAGAATATGTAGTAAAAAAATGGCAAAAAGTAGGAAGAACCCAGATATATTGGGTAAATTGCTCTGCCTTCGGGTCTGGCTGAGGTCTTCCTTGAAGGTTCTCAGCACTCTCACTGGTTTAAGAAAAGGAAACAAGAGTGCTGCTCTCGCAAGGTCTGGCTCCTCGGAGCATCCAGCACTGAAAAAAACCTGCATTTCATTCACCCAGAGATTACAGTATCTCCCTGTCACTAAGGAAAACCTTTAAGGTGTTAAAGGCAGATTTCTTCCATGAAGTATAAACATCTCTCACTTCTGAAAGCTCATGTTTTTTTTTCTTACAGTAGATTTTTTCCCCAAGCAATGCAAAATATACCATAAATCGCAAAAAAAATTGCTTTTAGAAACTGCGTATTTCTGATAGTAGTAATAAAGACACACATGGAGCCTCTTTCGGTGTTAAGCTTGTTCTTATAAAGAATAACCACATACACAAATAAAAATAGCTCCAGATGACCAAAAAAAAAAAAAAAAAAAAAAAAGCTGTGTTCTTTTTTGATGCAGTTCAGCAACAAGACATAGCCCCAAAGCGCCAGTCTCATCATGTTGCTGCTCAGATCTGGCAGTCAGTGATTATCCAGTGTCTGGGTCCCAGGAGGCAGCAAACAGCTTTGCAGTGCTGGATTTTGTACTATTATTTTGTTATTATTTTTAGAGTGTCAGAATACTGCAGACGTTTCCTTATAGTCTTCTTACATTTTTCCTGTGAATTAACTTGTTTAAAACTAAATATCCATTTGCTGAAGAAAGATTTTCAAACACCTTATTCAAGATGAAGTGCAGATAACATTCCCAAGTCACCGTGACCATACCCTTCTTGCATACAGTTGCAGTCCTGCCAGACTGAAGCCACGGAGTGTTTTGCCAGAGTTTTTTGTTCCGGTTGTTTATGTTGTCATAAGTCACTGTTGTGCTATGCACAACTCTGCCGAGGACGATGTTCCACCCTTCCACTCTCTCCAAAGGAGTAGCCAAGAGACCCCTCCTTGCTCTGCGTAGGCTAAGCAGAGCCAATGGGATTCAGCCCCTATCACTGATGGGCCGTTCCCAGTGTCTCAACACGAGCAGTACTCTCCATCATTCACATTCAAGAGTTAAGATAGCTGTTAGCTAGTCTGTCTCTCTATCCATCCATAAAATATCCTATCTATCCACAAAACCTGCCCTGCAGACCCATGGTTTAGCACATTTTGTGGACCTGTTAGCTTTGTTTGCAAATCCGCTCCTCACCTACTCTTTTCTAAGAGCTTTGCAGGATTAGTGTTTCCCCCAGAAACTGGGCTATGAAGAGCTCTCATCTCTCTGTGCACACGTGAGACTGATTAAGCCTTACCTTTGAGGAGTAAGAATGCTTATTCATGAAGAAGGAATCAAAAGACAAGATGCAAATTGTCCAATTTTCACGTATTTCTTTGTGCAAGGGAGCAAACCAAGGTCCCTGGTTCTCTGCCTGCAACATACACAGACCACAGCCGCATACGGGTACCAGTGCCCTGTATGGCCAATACATAAAGCAAAGGCAAGAAGGAAGAAGCTGGAGGAAAGGTTTGGCTCCTTTGGCCAGCAGTTCTGCCCCTGCAAATGGAAACACTACCTTAGTCCCCTTCTGGAGCAAGGGAAGTAGGGCAGTTTGTGGTTCTAAACTGAGCTGGTCAAAAGCAAACAGACAAAATTATTTTGATAGACAACAGGACTCTCAATTAAGTACATATTCTGAAAAGTCTTTCCCATAGATAAAAGGAAGGAGATGATGCCCCTTTCCAAGAGCTTTGAGAAAACTAAAAGAAAAACCAATCTGCATTCAGCCATTATCAAAGTTTCTGACAAAGAGAAAAAAATCTGAGCAAGGCAATTCTAGGTTCACTGAGATGCCTCTGAGACAGCACAGCTGTTCCTCTCTCCCACACTGAGTTTTTATTGCAAAGCCACAGTGTAATGTAGCAGATCTTTTAAACGGCATTAAACCCCCCTACTCCTCAAAATAAAAATATGGACAGTCTAGATAAGACCAGATTAATTTTGTCACTTTTATCAGATAAGCTTTCTGGAGTCTGTGACACGGGGATACCTTTGTTTTTGTGTGACGATGCTGAAATCCTTGGTGGGTTTCCTCTCTGAGTTGTGGTTGCATACTTAGGCCCACAATCTCAGCCATAACAAAATCTTAGTTAAAAAGTGAGCTCTATATACATTTTCAGAGTATAAAACCAAAAGGTTCAGCTCAGGCCAGAGAATGTACGGCAGGTGATCAGTGGATGGTGGAGGTTAGATGGAGTTCTCCTGTGCTTGGTGTGACCCACGGTTGATGTACCTGTGCCACGACAGATTTCATGTAAGAAAAAGCAGATGAGGCACTTTGGATCATCACATCTGCAGTGAAACATTAGTCTTGAAAAAATACATTCTGAGCTCAAGCGCTACCTCTGGAGCTTATTAACCTCCATAGGGACTTTACCTCCATCACTCTTGAATAGGATATTAATTGATTTGCATTACTGCTTAAAAACACAAGTCTTTGTAAAGGATATATAGATACATATTTTTATGAACAACCTCTTTGAGCCATAACATCTGCTGGGGCTTTGAACCATCCCAACACCATTATCAGCTGTTATATTCAATCAGTCACCACATTATTTATCTCAGTCGGAGATTATTTATTCTTCGTTCAGAGAGTTTGTGCAAAGATAGGTTAAATTTTAATATTAACAGTGTAAATGAGTAGCTAAGAACAATAAAAATTTCTGTCTTCACTCAAAAGTATTTCCATAGGCATTCATTATTTTCAATGGTAAAAGGGTTTGGTAAGTAGTTTTCATGAAACTAGATAACATTTTCTTATTCCAGATGTTGCCTGCTATTAAAAATCAGAAACAAAGCAACATTATGAGATTATTATTTTATTTCTGCAGCATCTTGCACTGGATATTATGCTCGCTTCTCTTTGTTTCCAATAATGTAATTAGTTCTCTGATATCAAATCGTGATGTAAGCCAAAACTACGCAACTATGTAGTGTGTTTCTTATTACAATGGTCATAATTTAATGTTAGTGCGTGATGAGAATCTGACTCGCTATAAAGCCATGTGCAAAACGCAATGAGCTGGATACAAACAGGAGAAAACCTACCCACGTTATTACAGGGCATTTGGAGGTGTGCCTTCTTTAGATGACACAGTCAGGGAGCACATTCCTTGGTACTGCAATGCACTTGGGGTTTTTTGGGGGTTTTTTTTTTTGCCATGTGGCCACTCCTCTGGGTATCCAGCATGACAGATCAGACAGTTCTCAGCTCTGGAGTGAGACTGCACAGGATTTGGGTACTGCAAGGCATGTCAATCCTGTCACAACTGGTGCAGCTGTCCCAGGTAGTTCGGTTCACGGTGCTCAGCATTGCTATGGAAGTTTCCAGATATGGTAACCTGGAATCACCGTGGGTATATGTGCTGTATCTTCATTCCGGTGAGGAACTTTCAGAACTTCTTCAGGCACTTTTTCAGTTTCCTATGGTTTTCTCCCCATCCATTTTCCTTTGGTTGCAATCATTATGTCCTACATCGGCTGCTTTGGAAAAAGAATTAGGAGAAAAGACATTTCTTAGTAACTGTAGGTTGTAATAAAAGGATCCTCTGTTGAAACACGAACAGTGAACTTCCACAGGTCACGTTAGCTTTTGCTGTCATTCTTATCCGAATGCAGTCTAACACAGCAGCAGTTCCTTGATCTCTTCTCTTTGTAATCTGCTCTTCTGCCCAATTGCTCTTCCCATTAAGGCCATTTTTCTAATAGCAAGTCTCGATGTTTCCTCTCTTAGTTTCAGGCCATTGCTCCTTATTCTACCAGAAAGTATTTATATTCTGAGATCATTTCTCCCTTGAGCCTCCGTGTTTGCTAGGCTGTATAAATATCAGAAGCGACCACACTGCAGGGTGTCACCGCATGTGCTGTGGTACAGCAGTCCTCTGGATTGTGGGTGTCACGCAGGGCACAACACATGCTCCAAGGCAAGCACTATAGGTGTTCCTAGGCTTTTCAGGCTCTTGCTTTCACTGAGTCCTCATAAATGCTTGCACTTTGAGGAGTAGGGGGTTTTTATGCTTGTCAGAAAAAAAAAAAGAAAAAAGAAAAAGGGAAAGAAGAATTAATTTCCTTTCCAAGTTGCATGAAGAAGACATTATAAACATCCCCATGGCACACAAAGCTGCTCCGACTGTCATCTTGC
The DNA here is from genome assembly GCF_000710305.1 of Buceros rhinoceros silvestris. Classification (NCBI taxonomy): domain Eukaryota; kingdom Metazoa; phylum Chordata; class Aves; order Bucerotiformes; family Bucerotidae; genus Buceros; species Buceros rhinoceros. The sequence continues at coordinate 4,595 of NW_010403927.1, forward strand.
AGACATCTTAAACACAGACATCTGGTGCCTGAGATGGCCAAGGCCTCTACATGGGGCCAGCAAACATGGCACAGGACTAGAAGAGATCTGCACCTTTCTGAGGTGGAGGGCCAAGGGAGACACATGTGAGAGTACCTCAGATGACCAAGCCTTTCAAGTCCTAGGAAGAAGCGACTTCTAGTCATCTTGATCAGAAGGATGAATTAATACAATGTGTTCATTACCTCTTCGGCTGACCACATCCAGCCAAGAGTTTTCATCTGCTTCCTTTAGGTGCCAACACTCAAAAAAAAATTATTATGACTTCATCCTGTTATTTAACATTTCCTGAAGCTGCTGCTTCTTAGTGTAGACATATTGCTGTGTGCATGTATCAGAGAAATCTCAGGGAAAGGACACCCTGCTGCACGAGGCTCTTGCTCAAGAGAGGAGCAGAGAAACTAGACTAATCTTTCTCAGTAGCCTCTTGAGTATTCAAAACTTACCATTCAGCTTTGCCCCCCATGAACTACAGGTCTTGCCACAGAGCTATTATGCAAACATTTAATTTATGCCTTAATTATTGGTGGAACTTCCTTTAGCCTTTTGGTCTGAAAAGTTGATGAGGAGGTTTTTCCACATCGGTTTTTCAAGATAAGTAGCTGCTGAAGACAAAGGCACTGTAAATACGTCGGTTTTGAAGAATATGACACTGACCGTCACTAACGCGATGCAGGAAGAACATAGAAACCACACCTTTAGCAAGATTTTACAAGACTTCTGCCTAGCTAATTTCTGCCCAGCCCAATATAACAAACCAAAAGGAACTCAGCTTTTTCTTTAATAACAAAGGAGCCTCACCTTCATTTCCCTGAGAATATCTTTCTTGTTATATGACAAACCATGGTTCCTACGTACAAGAGATCTTTAGGAGCCTCACAGGAATTTTCTTTTTTTGAATGTCTACTGGCCTATGACAGCTGGTCATGAAATTCTGTGTTTTTCCTTAAGTAAATTCCCATTGCAGAAGAAATATTTTGACAAAAATCCCCACAGTAGGGATAAATGAGTAACTATGAACATATAAGCTTGCAAAAATAAATCTGTCAATTTATTCATCCGCACACAAAACAGAGTCACTAACTGAATACGGTTTTCTTAAATTCCCTAATGGATTTTTAAGAGAAATATCCAGCATATAATGCACATAAGTAGTCGTTCTTAAGGCAAATGATAAATTACTTGTAAGGTAGCTAGAGGAAGAGTTGGACTTTTTTGCAATGCCATATTATTTCCAACCAACAGCTGCAGTTTGTACCTGCACAACAAAAACTGAAATAATACACACAAGTAGTATTTTAACAGCATAGGTTAGATTACTTTAACAAAACGTTGGGTTCAGGCGAATACCACTTATCACTGTTGAATGGATTTATATTTCCATGGAAAGGCATTACAGAAATGAACAGTTCTTTAGAAATGTAATGAAAGGTAGAGACCAAACACCAGGATACAGTAATGAAAACAGAGATTAACAGAGGATGATATGCTTTCTGTTCAAATTCTAAAGAGTTCCCGTGAGGACTCCATGAGCTACTGAAACATTGCTGCCGTCTTACTGGAGTTTCAGCTCTGCATGTGGTCGGCAGTGCCAAGGATGTGCGTATGCCTAGAGCTCCTGGCCCACCTCTGGTCTCTGACTGACTCAGGGCAGGATGGTAGCGTATTGTAGATGCTCTCTGCTTGTTTAGTTGGTTATAGAGGCAAGACAGTGCAGGTGCCAAACATCAGGCATTGTGCCCAGTTGGTACCTGCTTCCCACCACTACAGGAGTCAGGAGGCTGGGCTGAGATCCAGCTGTTCACACCCTGTACCTCTAGATTGAAGTAAAATGAGTCCTATGCTGTTGTACATCTTTCGTGTGGGATGTGCTGGGAGAGGATGAGAGAAGCAATGAAAACAGCCCTGTTCACAGCCCTGTTCCTTACTGCTGGGAGGAGACTCCTACTTTTCTTTGGTTTGTGTGAAGGAGTCATTGCCCTCAGTGACATTACCGTCAGACCCAGGGGTAAGACCTCAAAAGCTGAGTATCTGAAGTGGATCTGGTTCCATGCAAAGTCACTGAAATGAAGGTGCGGTTCTCCCTTATGCTAAGCACCATGGCTCCATGTGCCTCCAGAAGAATGCTGAAATGTCCAGCTGTGGACATCTGGTCCTGAATCCTTCTGGTCTGTGGAATGAGGAAAAAAATAATTGTGTAGCCTGTTTATAGTGTTTAATACTCTAATTATAAAATCTGTCTCCCAAGAAATAGCATATCTCACACCACCAGTTTTACTTAAAGAAAGCTATTAGTGCTATCATCGCTTTAATAAGCTTGCATCTCAGGAAACAAATCTGCCTTCATGTTTTTTCTTTCCAAGTTACACTGGAGACTGTTGGCTTGCAGTACCCTGCCAGCCTCTGGGCCTTCCTCAGCGGTTCTTATTAATTTTCTCCACTGACTTCAGTGGGAGTTTTAGGCTGTTCTAAATTAACTGTAAACATTCAGGAAAAAGACCTAGACAGCAGAGTGTGTGGCTCAGATGAAGCCATCTGCTCAGTGTGCGGTTGTAAGTTAAAAAAGAAAATAAACCCAACAACAACAAACCCAGAGTGTTTTAGGAAGTATTAGGAGATGGAATGGAAGACACTTTATAGAAGACGGATCATATGGTGCTATAGATCAATAGCCACCCTTCGGTTTTGGTCTTGCTTGCTGTCTGTCAGCACTTTTCCCAAACCAAAGCAGAAATACAATAAATGGAGAGGACTTACAGGCATGCAATCAGAGGACAGGAAATTATTCCACAGAGGAGAGGTTAGGTCTGTTTATGAGGTAGATGAATAAGAGGCGACATGATAGAATTATAATATCCTTAAGTGTGAAGCCTATCAGTCAGTTACTCCTTATTACTAGGTGGCAACACAAGATTAAGGAGACACCCTATGAAATGAAAAGATGTTTAAGATGGTTGGGCATCTTTCTGTATTGTATAGCCACTCTTTGGATCTCCAGGTCAGAAAATACTGTTGGAGTAAATGCTTTGTGAAAATCAGAGAGGCTTTAGAAAGGCATATAAATGTTAACATTTCCTACTAATCTGTTACAATGGAAGCTGGTAAGGGACCAACCAGCCCTCCCTTTCTGAGGACTCAACCCCTCGTGCCTGCCCACCTGCAGGGTGCCAGGCAGGCATTTTCCTACTTGAACGATGTTTTTAGCATGCATTTTCCTTCTAAATCTTATTTTAGGAAATAAATAAGAGTATCACATAAAGAAGTATACCCACTATGAAGATGTTTTAATTCCATATTTTGCAGCTCCATGAGAAAGTGTTCTAAGAGGTTGGTTTTTTTTTTTTTTACGTACTCATTTCTGCCTTCCTGCCAATACAGGGATCTCTCTTGCACTGATGCTGTACAAACAAACTCTCTTCATCAGGAGTTAAAAGCTGTCCATATGCCTATTGCCTTGTACCCGAAGTCTGGCTGAGCTACGCACTGCACAGGAAAAAACCAATATATTGAAATATCTGTTTCACAGCCATGAACATCTGTCTCCTCTTCAAAAGTAACATAGTGTAATCTGGATATATATTCCCAGAGTGAAACTTTGGTAATTCAGATTAGAAGCAATTCTTGATGTTTTAAGGAGCCTGTTTATTACAAAAACAATTACACAACCCACCAGCACAGTACACAGAAAGGGAGAAGGAGAAGTTTATTTAGCAAGAAGCCTCCTGGCAGATGCCAGCACAACTGGGGCAGCTAAATTGGCTTGTATCAATAACTCTTTCAGCCAGCTTGTAAAAAGCCCTTCTGGGTCTAAACCCTCGGCATGTTCAGGCACACCAACCACCCTGACATTTCACGTGCGGCTTGAGCATGCTACTTCTTCCACTCTTCCCCCCAAAGTTTTGTTATCTTTCATAGCCATTCTTCATTGTTGCTTTTATCTGTTGTAGAGGGAGTTTTGAGGTCCGAAAAGACTTTTAATTCCAATCCCGTTTCCCATGAAGCTCTGTCACTTTTGGACAATGCTTTGAATAATCTTTGCGTCCCTTGAGCTGAATCTTTGGGCACCACCATTGATGTATCTCCAGGTTTTTATACAAGAACTGCGAGTTTAACATTTTTTGCATGTGGACAGGAACACCTTGAGCTTCCTGACTTGGAATAAGGCCTTGAACTTGCCCCGTGCTTCCTTTTGTCCCTTTCTCCATACCCAAGAGTGACAGGTTCAAATCACTACCCTGATCTCCAATCTAGTTTCATTCAAATTGGTGCGTTACCTTTGGATGATTTATTTCACAGTCATGGTCTGGCAAGCTTCATAGCCAGGGAGAAAGCGTTGCTCTAAACTCATATTTTTTAAACTCCACTGATCCTGTTTCTAAGTAAATGTAAGCCATAATATTTATTTCAGGAATAATGTAAATATAGGTTCAGGTTGCATTTTCAGAGACACTGTATTGTCTAAAGAGCAAACCTATTGGCAATACCTTTAAAAGAAGCCAAACTTGCATCAGCAATTGAAGAGATGTAAGATACCGTTTACTCCCATGTTAACGTACCTTGTTTCAACACTGGTATGTTCTTCATGAACAGCTTCTTGGTTTACCTTTGTTACTCATTAAGTTAATATTAAAAATGTACATTAAAAACTCAGCTGTTTTACTCAGGTTTGCTTAAATTGTGTCTTTCAATTCACCTAAAGTTAAAATTATAAACTAGAGCAGGGTGACAGCGAGACCCTACGTCCTGATGTGGCTATGTCAAGAGGTGTTAGAGAGCTGATCCCTGATCCCCATTTGCTGCCACACATCCATCTGGCCTTGCAGCCCCCCATCTATCCTGCCCCAGCAGCTACGCAGACGAGAGAGGGAAAAGTCCCTCGACAGCTCAGTTGTCCCTCTTGCACGTGCACGGGATTAGCTTCTCTGCCAATTTAGCTATTATCTGCCTAATCCTCCTTTTTGAATAATCTCCTTCAAGCCATGTATCTAAGTCCTATCCGAGCCACCTAATCAGGCTAAGGCCATAACTAGTTCACTCAGAAGATCCAGTTGGAAGCTCTGCAACTGGGAATGAACCTTGGTCTAAAAGATGCCCAACTTCTCCTGGGGCAGCAGATGCTGTAAGTGGAGCCAAGGGAGTGAGGCCTTCCTTTATAAAGGAAGGTGTTCGGTTTGAATATTGTGCCAGGGCTTTGGCGGGGGGTGTGAGGTGACAGAAAAGGTTTAGGGAGAATTATGGCAGG
>NW_010403928.1:0-1243 GCF_000710305.1 Buceros rhinoceros silvestris
CATCCAGCCAGGTTTTGATCCAGCGAAGCGTGCACCCATCCAAGCCATAGGCAGTTCTCTTAATGGACAAATGCAAGGCTTCTCCTGATTTGATGATGACGTTCAGAGACCAAAAAATGGAAAGAAGGCAGGTTTTGTTACCTCACGTTTGTGCCTTTTCAGTCCTGAAGCAGATAACAGGTCTGTCTGAACTCTTGCACTGGTCATGGTCTCTGTAGCCATGACAGCTACACCCTCAAAGCATTATGTAAGCAGCTGAGTGCTGCAGGGGGAGAAGTATTGCTCAGCTGTGCCTCTTGATCCATTGATACCATTCAGAGATTTCTCTTGGCTGTTCAAACCTTCTCCAGATTTGGTGAACTATTATAAAGATCTCCCCATGCCAACCAGAGAGCAACGTTGAGGACTTTGCCCACCCTTTGGCTGGGACTGGGTTGTGTACAGCCTGCTGGCAATTTATTTATTTTTCTTACGCTAAACCGAACTGAAACAAAGTACAATACAAGCAATGTAGAAGATGTTGTCCTGAGTTGACAGGCCTTTGAATTTACTGAGAGTTTTCCAACAACCTCAAGCAGCTTTGGCCCTCACCTTGACCCATAAGAAGCTCAACTCTTCTGCACTTCCGTATTCCATCAGTCATTATTCCCTTCGTTTTCTAGATGGCAAATATTTGTCTCCCTTCTTCCCATATGGGCCCCCATTTGAGAACCAGAAAACAGAAAATAAAGTAGTACTGGGAAATTAAAGCACATTTGCCTTTTTCACTATTGTGCAATTTTCTAAACAGAAATTTAGGCCTTATCTTTCGGTTCAGTCATCACGCTTTATGAAAGAATGCAGTTTCAAAAACGGATTCGGTCACGTTCTGATTAGAGAGGGCTGATATTCTAATTCTGAAGACGTGAGTTGTTTGAAGAGTTTGTTTTCTGGTTTGGGTGCGTTTATTTATTTGAAAGGGAATCTTAAATAGACTTTCATAAAACACAAATTGCTTTCAAGTTTTGGCATAATGCCTACAAGGGTTTATAACTTGTGTAAGGAAGTCATCTATCTTAACCAGCTTAGGTCAAACGTATTTTCCATGTTAATTAGGTGTATTGGATCTGATATGTCAATGACAGTGCTTCATTTTAATCAGCAAAGAGAGAGCACTTTAACCTACACAATGCAGGTACAGCCTCTCCCAAACTAAATGCAACAAGTCTGGAAATCATAAAATCTCAGGCAATCTTTCAAAGGA
>NW_010403928.1:1311-16969 GCF_000710305.1 Buceros rhinoceros silvestris
CTCTTTCCAAGGCCCTAGAGATGCCGGATGCTGGCTTTCTCTATGGGCTTTCCCTTGCGGTAATAGAACATTGGAATTCTACAGAGTAATTATCACTAAATTATAATTGCAATAATGGATGTGTTTAGTCACCCTAGCAAGACCAGTCTCCTGAATATAATCACCTAAAAAGAATGTGTAGTTATTTTTGCTTTGACCCATTGGAAATGTTCAAAATATCCCCATGATTTTTGAAATGGTTACATGCAATTTTTGGGACTTCCCAAAACAGTGCTGATTAACTCAGTAATAACCAGAAACTTCTCATATCATGTGCTTTTGGAATACACCTCTGTGCACTGTAGTCTCTGCTTTTTTGTCATTGCTGCTAGATGAAGGAGATTTTTTTTAATATATTTTTTGAAGTAAATTCCCAGTGTTATGACAACTGTTCTGAAACATGTTGTGACAAAAATACCCCCACAAAATTATTTTTTAATAATTTTTCCAGTTATTAGGGAATAAATACTGGTTTAATTTCTTTGGAGCCTGTGCATTTCACATACTAATATACATCCATTACATTTTGGTGTATCTATGTTTATACACATTTCTACGCGTGTTCTACCACTGTGGAGTTTGGGCAGTATTAATGGGTGTATCATCCTGTGTCCCTGGCAAACTCCAAGCTGAAAACTAGGGTTTTATACTCAAGAGCCCTTGAGGATATGAAATAAATACTTCTCTGAAAGGTTCCCACCATACCATACCATACTCCTCTCCCAACTTTACAAAGACAGCTGGCATGTTAGTCAAGAAAGCATCACAGCGAAAGATCTCCCAATCATTTTAAAATAAGACATATCTTATTAAAATGAGATGGAGATGCTGGAGAATATAGTACATATTAAGCCACTCCAGATGCCAACAGCAATTCTCCTGGTCCTTCACACCTAGAGGTCTGATTCCCTGATGCCTTTGACTTCAGTTGCTTACTGCCATTACTGCTGACTTCTGTTACTTGTATTTTATACTAGTGTGAGCCTAAAGGAGCCAGAGAAACTGAATATTGCTACCAAGGGCAGAAAACCCTTCAACAGATGGGAAAATTATCCCACTTGGCAAGAGGCAATGTTTGGTACTTTAAAAAAGGAAAAAGCTTTTGGATTTCAGCCACCAAATCCAGTCCCCAATCTTGGGCTGTGCAGACTAATTCCCAGAGCTCAAAAATGTAATGTACTGCTGTGGATCATCCATTAAACTGTCTATTGAATGAGGTATAATGCTAAACAGGCTGAGGAGAGTCTATCATTCAGATTAATGCAACTCCAACTCACAAAACCTTCAGAAACATTTTTTCTAGGCAGGGCAACTTGGTGCTAAATAAGTTCGTTTGCTGTGAGAGCCAAGATGTTAGAGCATTAGAAGCCCAGAAGAATACGGCTATTTCTAGGGGCTGAATCATGACACAAGTATGTAACAAAATGGAAACGGAGTAAACACTAAGAAACAAAGAAAACTGCATTAATTTCTACCTCTGTAATAAAACCTTAGCAACAACTTACTTATAGAGCCTTTAAAAAGTGCCACAGATTCTTGTTTCTAAGGCAATATTTAAAGAGGTGTTTTAGTCCAGTCTAATTTAGGCCCTCTAAGAAGCCCACTCTGATTCTGTAACTCCTTTTGCAACGGTGTGAAATGTGTCATTTGCAGCTGCTATCTGGGTCAAGATTTAAGCAGCTGCTGAATGTGCCTTTAATGTCGTCATCACAGTATGAAACACCTTACACAGAGAATTATAAAAAACCGTCCTAAATGATTGAGGAGAATGTGAATTTCCTTAAAAATTAAGAAAAATATCATGTAACTCAAGCTTCTTGAACATTTAGGCACTGCGATTTTTTTTAAACCCATCATAGCAAATTGAAAGAATATCTTTCCTCAACAGGACTTGAACTCCCTGTGATTGGAATAAAACACCATTGTTAATATGGTTGCCATTGTGCTTCAGTTTATAGCTGCCATAGATGTACAAATGATAAAACATGATTAGGAGCTTCATTTCTCTATTATTTGCATTACTCATGACCACAAAATAAAAATGCCTTGGTTATTAGGTGAGTAATTTTAGATTTAATCATATAGTTATCAATTTGCATAAAAATACTCAAAAATCACTCTGTGCTACTCTTAAGTGTTGACAGTCTGTAAGCAGGGAGCAAGGAGGGACAGGAAGAAGGAAGGAAAATACACAGAACACCTTAAGAAGTATTTGCAATTGCTTTATATTGAAAACTCAAGTTGTATTCTTCTTGGTCCACAGTCATAATCCATGGCCTCATAACAGCACGATCTTACTGCTCCATGACTCTGTTGAACTTTAAATTTCTCAGTGTTCTGAGGAGCCTAAAGGAGAAGGGACGCTGGAACACGTGTTTCAAAGACTTGGCTCATTTCTCTGTAATAGACTATATAACTACCATTTATTAGAATATTATTTCATGGTTATGCTTTGAAGTGAGAACCATTGGGACCCAAAGATTGCATACATATTAATTCAACTTTTCTTGCTGGTATTTTAGAGAGATAGCCAGATGTGGGCATATACAGTAGCTTCCCCTGTGTCTTTGTACCTCATGAGTCTTATTCTGTTTTAGTGCATCCTGAGGTATCTGGATGTTGGGTGTTTGTAAAACTTTGAAAACGAGTGTACAGTAATTGAGAGTTCTGGTCTCAGATTCCTCTCTTGAAAAACAAAATTGTTCTTTTTGGATGATACTGAGAAGCATTGAGACAAAAATTAGAAGAACTTTGTACCTTTGCCCTAGTTGAAGAAAATAGTAACAAGACAACCTGAACCAAACATGGACATAAGCCTCAACCCCCAGTGGAGATTCACATCAAGGTCATCTGTCAAATAAGCAACAGTGAAGTACGTGTACAGACTGTTTCTTGTGACATATGCCCTTTTCTGGCTCTGAAAGTAAGTAGTCTTCATCAGGCTGTGGGACAATTTGTTTTAAATTGCAGCTAAAATAGATACATTGAATTTAGAGCAATAGGTCAAAAAAAGAAAGAAAGGGTCTTACAAGCATGATTTGTAGGTTTAGCACAGTGAAGGGCTAATATAAAGACTTTCTCAACCACCATGTGGAATCACTTACTTAAGACTCAGTCATTTGCTGGAAATGGTAAGGACTATCTGTCAGCTTTCTGAATTACAGTCAGATAGAAAAACATGTATAGAGAAACAAATGGACAATAAGTGTATAAAACCTACGGTTTTTCTTTTGTCAGCTTTCAGATGCATACTCCACTGCAACGAAAGGATTCCACCATTACATATCCAAGCCAGAGAGTAAAGGTAACAAGCACTCTGTCCAGAAGCAAAAAGTTTTCCCCAAAAAACCCTGACCCATCTCTCATGTGAGAAGTGTAAACCTAATTACTAATGTAGGAGCAATTTGCTTTTATATGACAATCTGAAGAATCTTCTGTTGTGACTATGCACCTCCCATATGTGACTATATAGGAGACACTGAGAAAATAATTTAGCTTTTGTAGTGGTTTGGGGTTTTTTTTTCTTTTCTTTTTGTCTGTAAAATTACAATGATACAAACATTAATACTGACATTTCATAGCTGCTTCTAAATATCACATTATGAGAAACGGATCTCCAGTACTCTAACCCAGGAAGACTGAGGGAATTTTTACTTCCTGTAGGAAAAGGTTTGAATAATGAAATATTTTATTAAGTCTATAGAGACATTCTTTTTATAATGCTCTCTGCTAAGAATCTCCTTCACAAAGAATTCAGGATTTCAAATTATTTAAACATCAATGAAATAATACTTGAATTTGTAGCTCACTGGGTTCAGGCTGTGTAAAACTTTCTCCAAACATAACAATTACCTTCTGTCAGTGAGAGCTATTCAACTCTGAGGGTAAAAAGTCTGATTACTAAAAACAGGTTTCTATTGCCAGCTTAACCTTGAGATAAAAAGATCCATGCTGCAACCGCCTAGATAGCTGAAATGGCATTAGATATCTTTGTTTAGGTACCTGAGTTGCTCCCAATATATCCAAGATCTCACCCCTTCTGAAGATCCATGAAGGGATGATTATCCACCATCTGTTTATAACTGATAGTGTGTAGAAGACTATGGATGGATGCCTTTCTGGGTGAGATTTGGTCTGCTAACCAAAGACGTTCCCGGAAGGCTTGGGGTTCACTATTGTGAAGCTGCCAGTCCTGGGCCCCCAAAAGAAGACACTGTAGGAGCAATTCTTCGTGTTTGGAAGCACATCTTAACAGCAATGGCCAATGCTGATGGTTTGAACTAGCACAAAGGACCCTGTCCTAGCTAAACTCAGAAACTCAAGTAAAGCCTTACAGAGCTATATGGACAAGGGTCTTCAGTAACGTGCTGGCAGCAAACAGCTGGGGATAGTAGCATATTAAGCTAACACAGCTGTCTGCAAATTGAAAATCCGTCCACAGGCTAAGTATTCAGCTATATAATACATGAAACAAAATAGGTACACTTTGGATGACTTAAAAATGTGATTCTTACTAGTAGATACTCTCTTAAATCTTACAAATCTCTATTTCTTGCGTTACAAATATGGCAACCCTCATTTGCGTGCTCTGTGTCATGATTCTCTGTCAACTCGAAGAGAAACAAAGGAGCTACAGAAACTCTACAAACCCACTTGTACAGGATGTTACTTGCTAGGGATTAACACCATTTACTTTCAGAGCAACAGTGGTAATGACAGACACACATACATATATCTATATATGAATATATAAATATATCTTCAAGTAAGTCCTCTTGAAATAGAGCAGTCTGTGTTGGGCTACAAATATGCAATAAATGGAAAGTAAATTGAATGGATTGCTTGCTTGCGGAGACATGTTACTGAGACTATCCTAAAGCCTATGGCAACCTTAAATTATGTCAAGAGTTTATGACATTAGGGTAGTGGAGCATTCTCAGATAGTGTCATGTGCCAAGATAAATTACCTATAAAATCAGTAACATCTTTTCATGAATTCCACTATGGCACGACTGTATTTACGATGCACAAATATTCTGCTCCTGCCACACCATGTGACCTCTATTTGAGATTAATTCTAGGCTGATTCCATCACACAGACCCTGAACAGTATTTACAAACAAGGCCTTTTGGCAGATGTCCATTAGAACTAGTGATGAAGAGAAAAAATGGTTGAACATCCCATTATCAATCCTTGAATCATCAAATACTCTTATTCTTTGTTAAACCAGCAAATGCACGTAAAGGCTAAAAAGTGTGTACTAACAAAATCTTGAACATACAATAAGCAGATAGAAATGCAGTAATATGTGTGTCTATATAAAAATCAGTGATTTAGTCAAATAACAATAGCATTCTTTGCTGAATTTTAAAGGCCATCTTTGATCTGACATGTATTTATATACATAAACACACATATATATCTACTTGAGTAAAATTCCTCTTTGTGCTACCGAAGCTAAATTAATTGAATGACATTTGGGTGCCTTTGTACCATTCTGACTACTTATGAAGTACTCTTAAGAGGACATAGTAATAAATAGTGTGTAATTTTAAAGCTATTACTCATTAGTAGTAACAGCACTTCTCAATAAAATTTCTGTCTTCAGAGCCACCTGTATATATCAGCCTTCACATCGTCACTGCGAAATGGTTGTTTATGGCAGACTTAGACAAAACTCCCTCCTTGAAGACAGAGATGCACGAGTTCGTGCTGCTGTGTAGAAACAGTCATTTCATATGGAGAAGGTGTGTCCTTTTCTCATCACCACAACCAGGCCGATGAGGTAAAGGTGCCTCTTTGTTTGTCTCCTGTGATGGCAATATGACCACTGCTAGAGACCTTGGACCCTCCAGACTCATGTACCAAACGCAGAGTGGCTAAAGTATCCTCAGCATTCCTGATGAAATTATGCCTCTACTAGAAGACTGTAAGAGGCATCAGACATGCTTGCTATATGAATATAATCTATTGCCAATGTATTATTATGTTAAATATGGCGTTTAATCTTCCTGACACTGGTGCGATATGGAAAAGCTAACCTCATATTGAAGGTGGGGATTAAAGATCAAGACAGGTAGTGATCTACCTGCAAATCATTCAGAAAAACAGTGGTGAAGCAAAAGATTACAGCAGGATGTCCCATGTGCTAGTTCATTTTCATATGCATCAAGCTATCCCAGAGCAGAAGTCACAAAGGGGTTTAAGAAATCCAAAAGCCCAAATTCTCAGAACTAGCTGGTGTCCCCTGGAAGAAATGCATTGGTTCCATGATTCTGACTCTATATGTTATTTTTCCTTTCCTGATGTGTACAAGGAGCACTTTTCTTACACATTTTTCACACAGGATAGTATGGAAGTGAGGGTGCTACATCTCAGCAACGCACAGACAGGCATTTTTGTAATTATGGCTTGTGAGGGACTGTGTGTTTATGAACTGAAAGGTAGTCTTTCTTAACAGAGGCTCTGTTAAGCTCTGATGCAGAGCAAGTTCCTTGTATTTTGTCAGGATGTCCCATTTTTTTGCCTCTCACTGGCTCTTTCCCACCAACTCAAGCTGGCAGCAGAGCCTTCTGTCATGTCTTTTCCCAGCCTCCTGCCACCAACATGGCAGGACTTTCTGCTTTTCTGGGAAAGAAGCTCTTCAAGACTGCTGTTCATGGTTGATGGAAAATTATCTCAACTCAGATAGAGGAAGCTGCTGTCAGTGCTCTGCTGTCATCTTCTCCCTTCAATGCTGCCTTTCAGAATGGAGTGCTGTGCTTTGGGGGCTTCATTTGCTACAATTTTCTTCCAGAAATATTCAGCTTCTCAAAAAATATCCTTCAGCATTACATCTGTTTGGTTTTGATTCAAATTACTCTCTGCATATTCAGAAGGCTGAGACCACCACACAGTTGCTTGTGCAGCTGTGGAAGAAAAAACTCATAGCGTGCAGTTTCTCCTGAGTTCCTGTCAACTTTGACAGGCAGGAATGGGAATGGACCTCAGATTTGAGAGCTCTGGGGGAGTTCTCCTTCGGAACCCTCTAAGCATCCATCCAAGGTTCAGGCAGCTACTCCATGCAACTTTTGTTAAACCATGCAGCAGGTGCCTCCTGCAACAAAATTTAGTCTTCAGCAGTTGGAACCTGCATCCTCAGCTGACCTCCAAGTTCAGACCGGCAAAATGGTCAGAATTAGTCTATGCACAAGGGGGAGAGAAAGTGCTTGCACTGGACGGTAAAGCAGGACTGGAAGATCTGTGTTTACCAAAACAGTGCTTTGGGACAAGTTGCTTTGTTCCTTGCTCCTGCTCCCATGTGAAAAGTAAGGAGAACAATTGCTTTCCCCACAGAATACTGTGCGGTGGGGAATAAAGTCCATTATATATTTTATGAAACACAGACTGATAGACTTAAACATAGGTGGATCTGATAATTGTACTCATCCTGAAAAAGTCCCATGGGCTGGGGTCAGGGAGGCCAGTTCCTGGCAGGATAAAACTGGGACATTTTTCCAAGGGATGTATACTTTCTCTAAAGACAGGCAGTGAGTACTGCTAGCTTTCCTGTCAATTAATAACTGCTATACACTTCCTACACCTTGAGGAGCCCCTGTAGGTAAATGCCTGCAAAAGTAGAGAGTTAGAAATATAGAAGGGTTAGAAATACGGAATCTTACAATTCATCTCGGAAATGGCTGAACTAATTTTCTCATCAAAGCTAGGCTTTCTGTTTGAGCTCTGCAGTGTCAGTTACTTACTTGTACCTGTTGCAGGAATACATCATCAAAAGCAAACTTTCTGAGGTACACCAGGATAGTGATTGGCAATTTCCTATGATAAACATCATATGATTTCTTTTTATTAGCTATGGCATGAGCATATATTAAAATGCAAGGGCTGTGGCCCGCTTTTGTTTTAGTATTATACAGTATATGCTTCTAGTCACATTACAAAGAAATTATTAGACAGCTGGACCATTTTCCTACTCATCCTACCCCTACAATACCTATGCAGCATAACTGCCTTCAACCCCAAGACCTCCTACTGCTCATTTTTCCCCTCTGTTTTAAAAACAGGACAGATAACCTCTTTTAGCTTATGAGCAGACAGGAAAAAAAAAAAAAAAAGGAAATAAAACCCGTACAAAAAAATCCCCACCAAAATAAGCCACAAGTCCTTCTGTAAATGTAGCCAACAGTGTAAGGAGGAAGATAGAAGTTTGCTGAATCCAGAATCAAGTTATGTTGTTGTCCAGTGCTTTAGGAATTTTACTTTAAATATGATAGACTAGATGGCTGGAGTGTTACTAGATAAAGACCAAAAAGTTCAGCTGATGAAACCAATGGTAACTAGAAACGCTTCAAATTTCTTTTAAGAAACACACAAATATGGTGGCTCATCATACCACCATATTTGCCAAAATATTTTTGACAAAGCATTTTGCCCTATTTTGGATTAATGCAAATTAAGCATTTTTACTGCCATAAAATACTGTTTGTTCCACAACAAATGTTAACCACTGTCTAAGTTTGTTTCCCTCTTTTGCACTTGAATATTATTGATTAACCACAGGAACAGAAGAATCACTGAGTACCAGCCCAAATTGTCTGAAAGCCTATCTTGGCTTCCCAGGCATGAATTCCACAGCACTTACTGTAAAGAAAAATATTTACAACCTGGGTGGTGGGAGACACCTGGATGGAATGAAATTGATAGTGGGAATAGAAGTCTAACTCAACAGTAGTAGTTAGAGTGAAAAGCTTACCTAGGAAATACAAATGATAAGCCATTAATAGAAACTGTGCTCTTGAGATTCATTCCACTGCCGTGTGATAGTACCGCAAAGAAACAGCATCAGCAGCGCCAACTGGCAGCAGAACAGAAAAGCAAACATCAGCAGGGTATTAGAAACTGATCTGGGAGAAAAAAAATGCCATTTACAGGTAAGATATATTAGGTGAGATTTGTCCTGTGACTGCAGCTCTTTTATGCAGGGAAAAGGCCCAAGTAGTGAAAAGAGCCTTTGAAAGCTCCAGATGCAACTGAAGGAGGATTTCCTTCGGCAACCGTGAGGAAGGCTTTTGGCTGTCCCTCTAAAAGTCACCGGCAACCCCAGTCATCCAATAGGCTCCCAGTGGAGGTGAGGGCCACAGAGCCAAACCACATGCATTTCAGGTATGTTGAGCAACACTGTCACCAGCAAAGCACACAAGTCCTCTGGGCTACGTAAATTCTGCAAAAATCTGAAGACTGCCTCGGTGCTTGCAGCAATCTGGGCTAGGGAGGGGACAGAAACGGACTAAAACTGCCTTTACTTCCCTCCCGTGGGGGTATGAGTCCTGTGGCTTTGGCAGGTGGCCCAGGCTGTCACCCATTATTTTTTCTCACTGAGATCCACATAGAGTTGCCTTTACATTTAAAGACAGGCATATTTTAAGAAAACAAGTGAGAATAACAAAGTCAGAAGTTGCACAAGGGGAGATGCATGTGTGTACATGCTCTGCTATCCCATGGGAATGTCCTAGCATCCACCATGCATCTCCTTGTGTCCCCATAAGGAGCCAAACCATAAGGAACCGCTCCCATTAGGGCCCCAGTGTATGGCTTCTTCCACATGCCGGTTGCTTCAGCCATCATTGGAATAGTGTAGCCTCATGGGCTTCAGAGGCTTTGGCAAGAGAAAGAAAAAGAACAATTTCTCCACTACTACCTTAAAATCTCATGTTTTAAGATTTAATTCCTGTCAAGTCACTTCCCATGACCATAAAACACAACCTCAATGGGACAAGGGGACATGGAGGGATGTTCTTATTCTAATGAAAAACTTAGTAGGCACATAAACCTAAAGGGGCACATGGGTAGATGTAGTAAGCATTTCTTTGCTTTGATGAACTGCTTTAGCAGTGAGAGTATCAGAGAAGAGGCTGGCAGTGGCTAAAAAGGAAAAATCCCCAAAGCTGCCACAGCATTCAGGGAAGTGTTCAGGCCTGAGTCAGTTGATAATTAGATAGCTTCAAATGGGAGAAACCACTTATAGGAAAGTGGTTTCCCAGGAAACCCTGATTTTGAAAAAAAATGTCCCATGTATTCCATCTGGCATTATGACAGCTCAGTGAATGTTAGATAGAAGAGAGATTGAGAAATGAGGCAAAAGCTTTAATGGTGGTTAGGAAGAGTCTTTAACTCCTTACCAACTTCTCTCAAACATCTCTCTTTATCATTCTGCAGGTTATCTAAACACATTAGATTGGCTGGTGGGATGACTTACTTATTGAGGTGAATAAACTTTTTTCAACAAAAAAGTGGAGGTGACAAATACAATATTTACTTTAGTGGCCATGATAGTCATTCACCCAGGGTTGCAGAGACAGGGGAGAGAATAATGATGGGCAGTTTTGTGGTGTTAATATTATTTGGAACTCAGTAGGGACAACAATTCTTCAACCTTCTGATTTCAAATTTAATGCTACTGGTGTGATTATAAATTACTGGATTAGGTAAATAAACTCCCCTAAAATACATCCGCTTTGATGGGTTCTTGCATTCTGTTGGCTTGTATCTAATTAATTTTATTCCCATTCGGTTTGCAGAACAGACTCTTGCAAGTATTTCCCAACAACTTTTAAATTTCTACAATTGCTGAGACAGTGTCTCAGACAAAGACCTATAAGTCTGAAATAAAAATAGCGAAGGGTTCAAGATGACATCATGTTTTATGAACACAAGACGTGACCACAAATAACCTACAATAACCTTTAAAATTAGTTTTTTCCTGACTTCATAAAACAATATTTTATTTGGCAGGCCCTTATTGGCAAGCACTTTGAACAGTTCTATTTGTTTTCTGTAACCAGGAAGACACAACCAGTGTTTTCACACAGGTTTCCTCAGTACTGCGGTTTTGCCATTTTCTGCCTCTTTATTACTGCCTGCTGCTGTTGAATATTTTTCTTTGGGATGTTTATTAAGAACAAGGATACGAATTAAATAAACCCAAACTTTCCTTATAACAGCACTGGTGAGTTTCTCCCACTGTAATATTACTGTATCAAAAACACAGAAATAGATCACGGTATCTAGAATGATCTGGTTGCTTTAAGTCCAAAGTTATGTAATAACATACAGCTGGCTACATATATATTATGAGAAACTGAAGGAAATCAGCCCATATGTCCTTTGATGCATTAACCAAGACCAAGATTTAGAAACCCACCCTAGCTTGTAATACCATATGAAATGGAGGAAGGGGCTTAGCCAGACACTGAACAAACAGCAAAATAACAAAATAAAATCTAAGTGTTGCAGTTGAAGCAAATTAGAACTGAACATCACAGAGTGCAAGAAATGCTCCTGGTTTCTTAGGGGATTTTACCTGGGATTAGTTGCTATTTCATTTCACCATCACCAGTTCTTTTGGCTGTGAGAGCCACAGCTTGAGAGATGTGTTGTACCGCCTGTTACTGAATGGGATTGCTCTCTGTCTTTGGCACTGCTCAGGCTTTTGTTGTTTTGAGTTGCGCTGTTGTGGAAAAATGGACCATTTTCCCACCACATCTGTAGGAGCAGTTAAGCTGCTCTCAGTGCCTTAAATACGTAATTTTGGAGTTTGTTTTTTTGCTTTTAAATATTCTCAAAGAAAAATATTTATAAGATTTTTATTCAGTATATTTTGAACTAAGAAAGAAATTTAGTCTGCAATCCAAATTGCACCATTCAGCAAATCCCATTCCCCCCAAATCTTTTGTATGTTTGAGCAGGGGTCACGCAATTAAGATGAGCTTTTCAGCTTCTGTACACAGTTTGGACTTCCTAGTAATCCCTCTTTCTTCTGTACAGTATGAAGCTTGAGTGAGAAGGAAAGTTCCAATAATTAAATTTGCTCTATTGACCTACCCAAAATTAACTAGCTATGCAACAATGTAGCTGTCCGTGTAAAAACAGGAAGTCAGATTTCCCCAAGTAACCCTTATTCACCATGAGAAAAACAGCTGGTGCTCTCCCTTTACATGCAAGTGCATGGGGCATGGATAAAAGATGTATACCTCTGATATCCTCTCCTTTAAAAGGGTGTTGGGTTGGTTTGTTTTCTTTTTTCCAGTGGAAGTTTTCCAGCACTCAGTTCCTGAGAGGTAGGGCCCCAAGGCAGTCTGGTCAAAATAGTTAAAATCATATCTTTATAAGGAGAAGTCTGTGAAAGCGAACAAAGAAGCCACATTAGTATAACATGAATAATCCTCCCTGACCTCCAAAGAGAAAAATAATAAAGCATTTATTACATGCTTTTTTTTCCTCCCTAAGAAAGAGTAATAAGAAAAATCCTCCTTACAACAACAATAACCACTGTTTCAGAATCAGAGCTTTTGTGTCACTGTTTTTCAGTAGTTACGCTACATTTCTCTCAGTACACTGCTGGGATTTTTTGTTTTTTATTTTGCTACGCATGCTCGCACATCTGCTCTACATGTGTGATCAGCAACTGGATTTTCTGAGCTGAACGTCCTGTTAAATGGACAGAGTGGGCAGATCATTCCTCAGAGAGCAGAGAATCTGCCTCTGGTGGATTGCTGCCAAATGCAATGGTGTAATAAAGAAAAGAAAGCTGCTCATTCGGATTGCTCTGAAATGAACTGTGTCCTCTCCTAAAATACCATCTGGTCAGGATCCCTGGAGGCACAGTCCAACACACCTAGGTCTGGCAGTCTATATGTTTGATGGCTGTAAATGTCTCTGCGTAGGTCGACTGGGGGAAGGCAGAATCATTAAGAATTAGAAGAGGTGAAACAATTGTACTCTCATTCCCTTTCACCCACCCAGACAAAATTACACGTGAGGCTTGTGGGGGTGATTGTACTCTCTGTTGCTGAAGTTGACAGCTAATCTTTAAAATAGCTGTCTTAGGCTTTGACTTTCTATGTATTGTCTAAAAGCTTTGTTTTCAGCTGGTGTAATCCAACAGCAGCCTGGACTGATGGTCTCTCTTCATATTTGGCCCTCAAGTGCATTAATCAAGGGTTTTATAGTAAACTGTATAAAGGAGATTGAAGTGAGCCTTATGGCATGTGTGCAAGGAAATCCAGCTTCCAAAAATAAAATCACACCAGGGACTGATAACAGATGTACAAAGCAAGAGGAGAAATTAACAGATGCTTCCCAGTTTGGGCTATTATCACCAATGAAACCCAACTCATACAGTCTATGTCACATTAAAGACTCTGCTGCAGATTAATTTGGTTCTTTCCTGAATTTCCAAAATTGAGATTGCGACTGCACAGTGCTGGATCTGTCCCAAATACAAGCTGATTTGCTGCAGTACTATCAGTGCTGCTAAAGGAATCCCTCTGTGAGTTTAGCAGTTAGTTCTGCAAACAGACGAATAGTATCACACTGGTTTAATCCATCAGTGTAATGGATGTCTTGTAAAGTAAGAAACATGACAGTTCCATTCTCAACAAACTCAATACTTCATTTTAATTTTCTTCTCAGCCTACATCTATCCTGGTGAATTAAACAGGGCCTGGAAACATTCCTGGGCACTGGATTGTGATCATCTACAGTGTTAAACAGCCAGGCAAGTCCCTAGCACCGTAAGGCTGCTGCCAGCTACCCTTCAAACCACTCCCAGGCACAAATCAGAAGCAGGGTATTTCCAGAACCATTCCCCATAGGCAATTTGGAAGCCACCACCCAGTTTTTAAGGTTAAGAGTGTTTACTAGAGCTGAGCTGGCTGCTCTGTGCTTGTTGGCCTTGGTTCCTGGGAACACTCTGGGAATGCCTCAGCTGCACATCCACAGCCCTGGACAACTCTCACCAGTGAGACTTTATTTTAAGCAGTGGCAGCGTCTACACTTTTTGAGGCAGAGGGTTTTTTCTGCCTGGGGAGACCATTTTCTTTGTAAACAAGCCCAATTTATAAAACTCTAGAGTTATTTTAAGGGCTTCCCTCTGCAGCTACCACTTGACAGGATTTTGTTTCTGAAATTGCCCTGGAAACTGTTGGGCGACCAAGCCCTTGCAGCAGTGTCACTGACGGGTGGATCTCACAGCCTCTAGCTAATGCAATCACATTGCTCCAGTGAAACCACCCTAAAAATGTTTTGGTTTGTTTTTCTTTATCCAGAGATATTTTAAAATATCTAGCTGTTGGTTATATTGTGAGTTCCTATTGTTCTTATTTATCCATTTGCTTATAACTGTGCTGGATTCTGTTCAAGATGATTTTTAACTAATTTCAAATCAGTAATTTTAATATTGCATACCACCCAGCGAAAGAAATGGCCATAAACCAGGATTCTGCCTTTGCAGGACTTTTCAAGAACTTGGATTCAGTTCAAATACAAATGAATTTTTTTTCCCAAATTTCTCTTGAGTCAGGCATTACAAAAAATGCATTAAACACAATGACAGAGGGTGTATCTTAAATAAATTACTCCTTTGTTTCAAGCTGTTATTTTAGCAACTATGAAACTGAGAAAAACATCACTTTCACTAACAGCCGTGCTGGCTCATTGGGTCTCAGACGAGGTATTCCAGGAAAAGTATTTTGTTTAAATAGTCCTTTCTGGGCTTTCCTGCATGAAGATGCAACCTGGCAGGAGTTCCTGAACGGCTTTGTCTGAACCCAGCACTTTCAGGCTCCAAGTACCAGCTCCAGGGGTGCCAGGTGTAAAGAGCAAGATGAAGGGCCAGGACTCAGAGAGCTTCCAGCCTGCTGGGAGTAAGCCATAATGCACAAACCTGTGAAGAGAGCAGCTTTCAACCTTGAAAATTCCACTGCTCAGGCTTTGAGAAATGCCAGGCCTTTGGTGTTCAGCATTTTGGAGTCAGTGAACCAGCTTTCTTCAATTGGCAGTTTCCATTCAATAATTTATACTAAAAATTAGTGGAATAGACATAGAGTAGAAAAGAAAGCAGTGAATGGAGCTATTTATCAATTAATCACTATAATTAATCAGTGGTATATAAAAAAGCTGAACTCCTAAATCCAGCTGAAGGTTTTCCAGTTTGGCAGTTAGAGATGGCTGGGGAGCGGGGTTAAACGTTAAATGTTTTCAGATCAGATTTCACCTTAAATTAGGTTCCGAATAAGGCAAATCACACTTGCAAAATAACACTTTTTAAGTGATATAAAGAGCTCTCCTATTGTTCCAAATGCAGATCCCATCTTGATCGATTATTGTGTACAGAGAAATGATTTAGTAAATAACTAGTTGAAATGGAACGGGAGCATTAAGATAGTGAAGCCATAAGAGGTGAAGACATTTAGGTGATCAAATAGATGACCCAGGGCCCACTTTTTGAAATGAACCCATTTTCAAGCTTGGTTAAGCTCATATAGAGTTTTCCAGCATTTTCTGGTTTTCTTCCTGCCCTTCTGGAAACCCACTGATGCTCAGCCTTCTCCACAAGCTCAGATCTCCCAAGAGAGAAGTTCCCTTGCTGGTGATCACAGCAACACGTGGCAGGGACACGGCTCCTTCCACAGCCAGGTTGGGCAGATCCGCTCACACTGCAAGCGCTAGCAGGGGTCTGCAGTACCTTCTGCAAACCAAACTTGCTGGGGAGGATGGAGGCAAAGAGTCGTTTGGAAGTGTACATGAGAAATAGAGGGTTGGTTTGAACAGAAAGCATTCCTG
>NW_010403928.1:17049-21084 GCF_000710305.1 Buceros rhinoceros silvestris
TCCTGCTTTTAAACATTGTCAGCTGAGCAAGGCACTTTATCCTGCAGGACAATACTTTTCTCATTGTAAGACAGGAGAAATGAAAAAAACAGTGACTGCCTGTACAAAAACACTGAATATAAGGCTAATCATCTCACTCACCTTGGAAACTAATCATCTGCCCTTTGAAGAACTGAAAAGTCTTTCTGCTGGCTCAGGTGGGGTTTTGGATTTGGTCCCTCATATAGGTACAGTAGAAAGTCCTTAACCAAGCAAATAAACCTTCAGGAAATCAAACTATTCAATACTTCACAGTTCTGCTATAATGCATTTAATAATAACACAAATCGTAGCTATTTTAGAGGGTCACATAAAGAATTGGAAAGAGAGAGGAGTCCTGCATGATAAACAAACAGGCTATTTTAGCACACGTGGTGGTACAAAGGCAGAGGTTTTCAGAGTCATGGCCCCTATCTTCTATTCTACCTGGCATACAGCTTTCTAGATCTCAAAAAGCTTTAGAAAAGGACTCAGTAATACTGGTGAGAGAAAAAAAACCTGCTACTTGAGGAAAAAATGTTTGCCAACTTTGTTCAGTGTTGTCAATACAATTTTTAATTGCCTCAGCGAGTTGTTGTTAGGTGAAAGATAACGGCCTGCCAAGTCTAGAGAGTAAACATTTTGTGTTGGTCCACCCACAAAGCATTCAAATAAGAAATTGGAGCTTATTCAGCATATTTCAGGTTTAACTATCTCATTTTCAACATAGTTCACTCTTCATGGCCTTTCAGATCCTGGTCTCTTCATATTTAATCTCAGCCTCCTGAACCTTTCTGCCTGCTCTTTCATGTTCGACGTCTGGCTAAATCAGTTTGAAGTTATCATTATATTTGTGAACACGTCTGATGAAGGTGCCTCTTTTATTACTCACCTGCTGTCTGGTTTTAAACATTAACATCTTAAATGTTGGTAGGTTTCATTCTCATTCCCCAAACTGCATATTGTTTACATGTGTTTCTCCTAGGCATATAATTTAGATATTAAAATGCAAACAAATATATATATGCATATGTTTGCATCCACACAACATACATTCTATAGATAGAAAGACAGATAAGTGCGTACTACACATAATGTATGCGACCTTTGTGCATATGCATATACTTTTTATTAGGATTTGGCTCTAAATTTAAATATTTCTTCAATTACAACAACACCTGTTGACGTATCTGTTTACTTAACAGTCAGAATGCAATTGTGTCAACGGTAAAGCAGCCCAGAGGCTCAGGGCACCATGTCATTGAGGGCCCTTTTCACGTGCAGTTGGTATGTAAGCTGTACCAGGTGAAAGATGACTATATAAAAATGAGAAGAGAAGGTTTGTCTCTGATATTATAGAGCAGGGGAGGGAAAAAATTAGTGGTGCAGACAGTATCGTTCCAGGAAATAGGAGTTTCCAGAGGAAGTTTCTGGTCTCCTCTGGAAACTGGAGTCAATGCGATTTTTCATTTCAAAGATCAGGAAAAGGTAATCAGGGATAGGAAAGAGTCCTCACACAGGAGAAGCACACCTGAAGCTCATGAGAATATGGGGCTGGAGAGGATGGATTTGAGGCTGACAATAGCTGGCTAGGAAGGGAAGAGGAACTTTGCAGCCTGTATAGCAGAAGGGAGTTTGGCCAGCAGGACACGCAGCTAAGGCTGAGAAATGAGAAACCTGGAAATGAAAGCAGCTGTCCAGGAGCTGCCAGAAGGCTTTCACCATGCTGAGAAGTGTGCACAGTGGTAAGTGCTGGCAGTGAGCTCCCCCTGCTCTCCCTCTCTGATACATATCCCTGAAGCTACTGTTAGTTTTTACCCCTGAAATGTGCACTACGGAAATCTCTACAGTGTGGTAAGTCAACCAACACAACCCGTAAGCCTTTACCTTAAGACTTTTTTCTTCTTATAGTAACCTGCTTGGAGGTTACCATAGCTTGTGCGTGAGGCTTCAGTCCTATTCCACTTCAAATTACAAGAGTGCAATGTTTTCACTAGCCACTACTGAGCTATATAGTTTCTTGGACTCTATCCCCCAGGAGAAATCTGATAAAGTATCTTGAACTATTTGTCTAAACTTCCACTCTTGTTATCTTTTTGGACCTGATAAACTGGCCAAAGTTCAAGGGGTTTGGACTGTTCCAAAGAGGAGAAACTGGCACAGGAATCAATATTTCTCTTGAACAATTTTGTACCCTTCCAAGGAAAGGATTGACCTTCTTTTCCTGAGGAGAAAAACAAGTTATTCACCACATCAATGTCCTTCTAAGTTAAGTCCCCAAGAGGACTTTCTCCAAGTTTTTTAGGGTTGTGCAATCATCTGTTTGTTGGTTTCCTCTCCCTTTCCTTCTACACCAGGCAAAGGAACGTGTTGCAGATGAGAACAGAAGCCAGGCTAATAGAAGAATCAAATTAATACACTCATATCAGACCTGTGTTGCATGTAAGCTAATAAGATTTGCAGAAGGTAGCACTTGTAAGTGCAAGCCCAGCATAATATACAGGAAGCTGATTTGTTTTGGGTTATATTGTTTACAACACCGTGTATAGTATGGCTGGGTTACTGTAGGGGACATCTAGGCATGTCATCTTTTTGTATCCATTTATTTTCCTCATATTACAACTATTAATTTGAACGATATCCTTTTCAGCCCTCCACCCAGAGAGCTGAGATTCCTCAGTTGCTTTCAATCCTTGTACTTGGGTTAATGTGGAGACCAGTGGCATTCTGTAAACAATTTGTCTACTTGACTCCAGGTGGTCAAAACTGCCCACTTCAGGGCAGCTTCACTGGACTGTCAGTGACTGAAAGTACTGGAAGAAGTCACAACTTCAGCAGCTGTTTTCTCTTTCTATGAATAGTGTATACAAAGAGATAGGTATGCCACGTGTTGCTTTACTGGTTCTATCTGGAATAACCTTCTGATCTTTAATGTGGGCACTAAGGATTTTAGTTGGAATACCTGAGATCTAAACTTAGCCAAACCATTTAAAACAGCTGGACTGTCAAATAGCCAATGAGCTGTTATGGAGAGGAGTCACAGAGCAAATCACTGTAAGGAAAGGTGGGGGCAGAGGTGGCAGCAATCCTTGAGCACGTGCAGGAGAGGTGTAACTGCATTAGCGTGCTGTCGAAGCTGTGGGTAAATGGAGACTAAGAAATAAGGCTCTCAGCAAAATGGGAACAGCTCTCTCTAGCTATTACACATTGCTTGCTGTCACCTTTAATGAGTGTTTATAAAGTACTTGGGGAGGTTCCCATGCGAAGTGCTACATATGAGCCACTGATAATTAAATGTTTTATTATGTACTTTTTTAAGCCAATGCTAACATTAACTAGTGGAAAACTTCAATCTCTGAAGGCCAGAATAATTGGGAAGAGCTGACTGTCTGGGTAAAATGTGTGAAATCTGAAAAAATCCTGTCTGAAGATGTGTTGTGTTCTCACAAATGGGTGGAAAAGGGGGAGTCTCCTTCATTTATCAGCACTTCTATTTAATCTGAGAGTTCAAGAATACGGCAAGCTGATGCAGCCAGACTCTTCTCTGTGTATGCTGCACTGGTACCAGTCGGCACTTAAACTGGATGAAGTATCTAAAAGGATCCAGTGTCTATATGATATTCAAACATATTACATGTAAGTGGTCATACAGGCAACTTTAACATTCAGCAGAGGAGTGCAATCAACTTATTAGGAGCTATGAATCTTCTCTGAACAGGGGTGAGGCACTTGTTACCCATACCTCTGGTGGTACTAGTGCTTAAAGCAAATCGGTGCAACAAACACTGCAAAATAATGAAGAGGTTGGTGACAGCTGAGAATAACACTGACTGGCCCTAAACGCAAGGCCTATAAATTAACGTGTGCAGGTGCAATTCCGAACGTGCACTTGGGCACGCGCGCACACGTTCAGTGCCTGCCAGACCGATGACAGGGAGCCATCGGGGCTCCCTTGGCTCTGGCAGCGGTTGAGCTGCTCCTAACTGTTTCCCTAAACTAAGCACCAGGTGCGGGTCC
>NW_010403929.1:0-7063 GCF_000710305.1 Buceros rhinoceros silvestris
TTATTACCTCGGGACCTCGACCCTTAACAGATGGCATGTCCAGTATGTTGAGAAAATACAGAGAGGTCATTGCTGCTTTATCATAGAAGCAGATTTTATATCTTTCTGTTATTAATCTGGTTCCAAAAGAATGTTCTAAGAAAACTAGTCTTTTGTGGCTTTGCTGAGAAAGGTGCTTTTGGAGAGCTTTCAGGGAAGGGCAGGGTATTGAAATACACCACAAATCCCCCCCTCTTCTCTCTTTTTCTCCAGTAGACAGGAGGTGGCTCTGAGCTAAATAAAGCTTAAAATGTGCCATGGTAAAAGGGCTGCTATTCTGAATTGCTACGGCTTTGCCTTCTAGGTACAGTGGTATTCAAATGCTTCTGAGTTTCTTCTGGGATTCCCATCTTTAAAAATCAGCTTCAGAGATACTTCTTGTGAACGGGAGTAGAAAAGAGCTCACTTAAGGCTGCATTAATAAACGAAGAAGTTAGTAAAAAGGGCACAAACGTTTCTCTCTTTGAGTCTGCTTTTGGACAGCAGAAGGAGCTGAGAAGGTACATGCTATACATCCAGTGAAGGCATTTTTGACAGGTGCTAGTGCAGACTTGCTTTCAAACAGGTAACGGGGATTCCGGAACTGGCCCTTTCTAAGTGGATCTTTCTGTTTTGTTTGCAGAGATACAGAACAAAGCCGTACTGCTGTAGCTTATGCAACTTCTCGGCAAAATTGCTTACTTCACTCAAGAATCACTTGCATCGTTACCATGAGGATGAAATGGACCAAGAGATGGTGGTTCCTTGCCCAAAATGTCCATTTTCTTCTGACCCCAAAATAGTCGGAAAACATATCCGGATGTTTCACTCATCTAGTAAAAGAATACAGAACTATACCGTCAGCATTCTGGATGGCATGAAACAATTCAGAACTGACATCATAAACTTTACATGTCTAAAATGTCACTTTACGGACACGTTGTATTACAATATGAAGAAACACGTGCTGATGAACCATTTCCAAAACCTAATAAGTACGTATTTTGGCCAGAAACCTGATGAAAGTAAAGAGAATTCTGTTGAGCACTACTGTAAAAAATGTAATGCTTCTGCAAACAGCCAAGATTCTTTAATGTATCATGTCTTGACAGCCGAAACACACCGAGACCTGGAGAACAAACTTAGGTCTGTGATTTCAGAACATATTAAGAAACCAGGACTCGTGAAACAAATGCATATTGCTCCCAAGCCTCCCCAGGGTGTAGCAGTGGCTGCTCCATCTTCAGGGCCTGTCACTGCCCCAGCAGGTTCTGTCACAGCTCCGGCTTGCATCCAGCTTGCGTTTCCACAGAATAATCAAAACCAGAGCGTGGTGCAGCCAAAAGCAGTTCAAAACACAGTCAGAGCACTGACTGTTCCAAGTGCCTCTGGTAGCCTTCCACATACAACTTCTGCTCCAGCTGTTACCCCGTCACATGTTACTCTTGTGTCTAGTAATCTTCCTGTAGGTCAGAATAACGTTCATCTTCAGCCGCCACCGCCCCAGCCTATCATCGTTTCCCACAGGCTCCCCCTTAATCAGCCTGGAGCTATTCCTCTTAATCATTCTGTTGGGGCTGTAAATAGAACTGTGGCCCCCGCAGTTCTTCCTCTTAATCAATCTGTCAGGCCTGGGCTTTTTCCTGTTAACCAGCCCATTGGTACTATAAATGGTCCAGTTGCAGCTGGAACGCTGCCTGTTACTCAGCCTGTCAGCCCCGTGAACCAGCCGGTGGCACCAGGAGTCCTCCCTGTGAACCAGCCGGTGGCACCAGGAGTTCTTTCTGTCAACCAGTCGCTTGGGAATGTGAGCAGACCCATTGGTCCCGGGGTCCTTCCTGTGGCACCAGCAGTTGCGTCAGGTGTCCTCCAGCTTAACCAACCTGCTGCCTCTGGGGTTGTTCCTGTCAGACAGCCTGTCAGACCTGGGTTTCTTCAGCTTAATCAGCCTGTTGCCCCAGCAGTTATCCCCGTAAATCAGCCGATTCAGCCCGCGGTTTCTCAAAACACGACTTTTCTGACTGCAGGTTCCTTACTTCGGCAGTTGATTCCGACTGGTAAACAGGTTAATGGGATACCTACGTACACGCTCGCCCCTGTGTCAGTTACTTTGCCTGTACCTGCCGGTGGTGGAGTAGCCACGGTTACGCCACCCCAAATGCCCATCCAGCTAATGCAGTCTGGGACAGTTACTCAGTTGTCTCAGTCACCAGCTAGTGCACCCTCTCCTCCGGTGGTTTTAACCACTCAGAATATCTCGCTGCAAGCCTCCCCACCTGGTCTTGAAACAAGTCAGGCTGTCAGACAGGCTAAGCAGTGGAAGACTTGCCCTGTTTGCAATGAGCTTTTCCCATCAAATGTCTACCAGGTGCACATGGAGGTGGCCCACAAACACGATGAAGTAAAAATGGAGGAGACCCCACAGCCTGACAAACTGGCAGCTTGTGCACCCTTTCTAAGGTGGATGACGGAAAAGACGGTCCGGTGTTTCTCCTGTAAGTGTTTTCTCTGTGAGGAAGAGCTCATGAAACATCTTCTGATGCATGGCTTAGCTTGCTTGTTTTGCACAGTGACTTTCCATGACTTAAAAAGCCTGGTGGAGCACAACAAAACCACACACAATGGGAAAAAGCAGTTACATGCGGATTACAGCAACAGAGGATTTCAGCTAGGTAACGATGCTCAGGGTGACCTTGTATTTCCCCACTTCGATTTCAGTACAGTGTTACCAAAAGAGGACATCGGGGAACGAGAAGTGCATTTAGCAGTGCTTGCTGGACTGAATTCAAGGACACTTGTCCCTGTTTACATCAAAGTGAAACCTCTGACAGCAGAAGCGAACAGCAGATGCAGCAAAAAGGTGTTAACCTGTCCCTTCTGCTTTGGTACGTTTGTTAGTACAGAGACCTACGAAATGCATTTGAAAGACCGGCACCACATCATGCCGACTGTACATACCATTTTAAAGTCCCCTGCTTTCAAGTGCATCCACTGTTGCGGTGTGTACAGTGGAAACATGACTCTAACAGCTATTGCCGTGCACTTGCTCCGTTGTAGAAGTGCTCCCAAAGACAGCAACTCGAGCGTGAAGATGCAGCTTGAGAAGAACGAGCTGCTGTTCGTCAATGGTGAAAAGCACGATTCTGTGATGCTGAAAAGAAAGCAGTCGGATTCCTGCTTTGCTGCAGAAGACCAAAGGAGTAGGGAACAGCAGCCTCTGGGCTTCAGCACTGGCATGGCTCTATCTCCGGATAAAGAACTGAATTCAGGGTTAGTGCCTTTCAAACGACAGAAGTTTAATTCTAGGACTGAGATGAGGAAGCTTCCTTCTGCGGAGGATCTTCGCATTCTGGCAGTGGATCCTAAGCAGTACGACTACAACTCGTACGAGGCTCAGACCCAGTTTTTGACAGACTACTTTCACGAGAGGCCGTATCCTTCTAAAAAGGAGATGGAATTGCTTTCCTCGCTGCTCTATGCGTGGAAGATTGATGTCGCATCCTTCTTTGGAAAAAGGAGGAATATATGTTTAAAGGCGATAAATAATCACAAACCATCTGTGCTGCTGGGTTTCAGTATGACTGAACTAAAAAATATTAAGCACAGTTTGAATATAAAGGATGGACCGTTAGACCTGTAGAAGGCTTTTTATAACAGCTGAAAGCAGTCCGTGTTTGCCTACCTGTCGGACCGGCGGTTCGTCCTGTTGGTTTTCGTTTGCAGCCTGGCCCGGTCCGCTGTGACTGTCCTTGTGGAAGGCACACCTAGCTGCGTGTTTGAAAACGCTGAAACCTTCAGACTCACACATCTGGAATCTATTCTAGCTATTTACTTTTTCTGGAGTAGTGGGGTTTTTGGGGGGGGTTCTTTGTTCCATTCCCCTTTCTTCCCCTCCAGGCTCCCATTACACTTTTTATACCACCGTGTAAAACATTTGCCCTGTTAAAAACAAATTTTATTTTATTTTTCTGCGATGTTGTCACCATTTCTAAGTAATGACTTGTATAATGTTGCTTAAAATACTGAGGTAAACTATGTGAAAAGCATCTATTTGATTATTTGTGTTTTTAACTCCTCCTAGTTTTTTTTTAACCCGTTTTTGTTCTCTCTACTGAAGAAGTGATTGTAGCCCCTGCAAATTCTCAGTGCACTGGTAGCAATAAAATACACAGCGATCTTTTGATTTTTTTTTTTCTTTTTTTTTTTCCCCCTCTCAGAGTACCTGTGCCAGTGAAGTCTGGTGACCTGTAGTATCTAACCCGGTAACCTGGTGGGGATTGAGGGGCTTGGGGGTGCCTATTGAAGTGTTATAATGAACTGACTTGAAATGGTTGTGTTATTTCCTGTTAAATAGATCTTGCTAACCAGAAGTTGTTTGCTCTCTTTGTTTGTGTTGAAGCCTGGTTGTTTAAGTACTTGTGCAAAACCTAGTAGCAGCACTTGGGTCTGTTCTTTTTTCAAAAAGCAGAGCTGCTGTGGAGGGAGTCAGCTTGCGTGAGGCGTGGAGGACCTGACTTCTGGGCACATCACTAACCTGGAGAAGCACCATCCAAATCTCACCGAAGGCTGGTGAAAAATCCAATTTTTGCTCCAAATTGTTGTGGCGTGAGGTGGTACCTGAGCAGTGCCTCCTGCCCGGCAGGTGAGATAGACGGCTGGAAGTCCTGTGAGTCTGAAATCGGTGAAGCTGAACCTGCATTAGTTGGCAGCATCAAGATTGGAAGCTGTTGAGTACCTGAACCAGTGCTGTTCCTGTAGCGATTGGTTTTTAGTGTCCTGTGGAGAGCGTAAGAACCGCTTGAAGCCCAGGTGGTGTGGGCTAGCATCCCTGCTAGAGGTGACAGGAAAGCTGCTGGGAAGGTTCGCTTGAGTCAAGACCAGACTCTGGTAGGGGGTGGCCACACTGAGGCCTTGCTTAGGGCTGTCCTTTCATTCTGGATGGGTTTGGTTTCCTCTGACTTGTCAGACAGTGCCTCCAGTATTCGTTAATAGCCAGGTATATAATTCATAACCTATAATAGGCATTATTGTTCCTTCCTCCTCTTCCTCCCCTTCTTCCCCAGAAGAAAACAAAAGAGCAGCCTGTTCTGTCAGTTCACTTGTGTCAGTGTTACCGGGAGGGGGTAATGCGCCCCATCTTGCGTCTCGGGCGGTTGTTTTGGGGTGTTCTCTAAGCAGGAGGTGTACTTTTACCCTGTGCGCTAGTTTTCACAGCAGGTACAGAGCTGGGGTTTGTGTCCTTTTCAAAAGGACAGGACGATCATAGCAGGATTTGGTGCCTGTCCACCCCAGGTTCTGTTGGCTGTTTGAAATTTTATTTTGGATATGATCTTGGTGCTTTCATATTGCCCACTTTACAGAAATTTAATGAACCAGTTAAACATCAGTTACTTAAACTGGGAGAATCTGCGGTGTGGAAGAACCCGCCCGTTTCGTTTTGTGGCGGTGTTGAACAAACATAAGCACCGTTTATGGGGTTGTCCACACGCCCCACCCCAGAGGGTGGCAGTCAGTTAGAAGCAGTGTGTTTTAAAGCCCGGGAGTGAACGAGAGTCCGTGAACCGGATTGAAGGGCTCTCGGGGAGGACGGGGGATGCCCTGTAGTGCTCCGAAACTGAGGTGCTCCTCTTCACGCTTAAAATTGACACTGAGCCCAGTCACCTTTGGGGTGGTTTCACTGGTGCCAGGGAAACTGGCAGGGAGGAGTTCTGCAGCTGCATCAGGGCAAGGCCGTGGGTGGTGGTCCAAGACTGTTCTTGAGGTAACAGCAGGTCTTGGAGCAGGGAGCTGGGGAGTTATTTCAGGGCTCTTCCATGACTGGGGCACCGGGGAGCAGTGCAGTCTGCCCGGCGTTTTGCTACATCCTGTCCAGTGGTAACGTAAGCATTTTATTTATTGGACTTGGATTTCACCGTTTCAAATAAACCAGTTTTTTAACTTTCTTTCGTGTGTGAATGATTCTCTCTCCCCTCCCCTCCCCTTTTTAGTATATTCAGGGGACTTTATGTGCATGTTTCTGTGGTGCAGAGCAGCTGTTAGGAGACGCAAAAGGAGAGCCGGCCCTACAGCCTGCACCCGGATGCTGTAGGTAGACCTTAGTGCCCTACAGCGATACCTGTCACTGCCTCCAGTACCCGCAGCTGCCTGCCTGCCTGCCGGGAGACGGGTGTTCTTCGGTCTCGGTTCTTGCCGTCACTCAATGCTGCTCCTCCTTACAGGAGTTCTGTAGAAACAAACACAATCCAGGTGACTGTTGAAATGCGATGGTGGCAGCTGGGGTACAGTGTGGTCGTGGTGTTCAGGAGAGTGGAACGTTGTGGTCTGGGGAAGCCTCTGCGTGAGACACGTTTTGTCACGGTGCTCTGATGTCTGAGCAGAGAAGTGGTGCTTGTGAAATGCGGTGGCAGCTTAATGTTCGCCTGTGCAGTAGGAGGATGGTTACAGCGTGACCTGGTCGCGTGTCTCCTGCACACGTCCGTGTGCTGGGAGTTACCGCTGCTGGCTGAACTGATGTTTTGGAAGGGGACAGATCATGTCAGTTCAACATCATGTGGGGCATGCAGATCCCTGCGAGTATCTCTAAAAACTGTCAGTCCACTGCAGCTGGCCGTGCCGTTTTCAGACATTTTCAAACTTACCTGGGGGCACATTTTTCTAGGAAGGGTACTTGATGGTAAGGAGCGAAGTACGGAAACGTGGAGAAAAAACCTTCACGAAATGTGCGTTGTTTTACAGGTCGGCAGAGTTTTCACTCCTTCCTCTGCAGCAGGTGTGTGAGAGGGATAAATTGAGGGCGTTCACCAAGGAAGCAGAGCGCTGTGGGGCTGCACTTGAACCCGAACACCTTCCTGCTGTGCCCGTGTATCTGATGTCCCGTTTCAGCTGCTCTGACTTGACAAGAACCGCAGAATGATTTTGGTTGGAAAAGCCCTTTAAGATCACGCGTTCCAAACACTGACCCTGCACTGCCAGGACACCCCTAACCTCTGTCTGTCCCTCAGCACCAATCTCTGCAGGTCTGGGAAACCCCTCCAGGGATGGGGAC
>NW_010403930.1:0-1283 GCF_000710305.1 Buceros rhinoceros silvestris
CCTGCTGATAGGAAGACCCTAGAGCAGGTTGTCATGTAAAATTTGTACTAACGAGGATTCATGTGCTGAATTTCAAATCTGGTTTATTTCAAAAATAAGAGTTAATTTATCCAATTAGCATTCATGATTCTGGAAGACATTATAAGAATATCAAATCTGATCCCTCTAGGAATTCATAGATTATGATTTCTGAGCAATACTTATGTTGCTATACTGTTGGAGCAGTTAAAGAGTAGGAAGAAAATGTCAATATCTTTACTCATAATTTCAAAAACAATAGAAATATTAAAACAAGCAACATATTGCAAAAACTGGAGAGAGAAAAAGTAGCACTGTGAAGAGAGGTCTGAGTATCTAAGGTGTTTTTAGCACCAAAGCAAAGCCTTCATTTAAGCAAAAAGATGTTAAGGTTGACACTGTCCCTCTAAGCAAGAAGTGTCCTCAATCTAAAGCATTTAATCTCACCCATCAAAATACAGTATTTTAAAAAAAAACCTGTGTAAAGGAATTATTTGTCATTTTTTTCCACACTGTCAGCCTGATGAAAGGGTTTTGTTGTTTTTCAAACAATACTCAGACAGCATTGCCCAAGTTGTTCAAGATGCAAGTAGTGTTTGAAGCTTAAAATGCCATGAAAAACACCTATTTAAAAAAATAATTCTATCTCAATGCATTAATTTTCTTCTGACTGGGCTTTCAGAAGTGGGAGAAAAAGCAGGCAAATATATGATCTTAAAGTAAAAATTAGTTCCTAAAGTAAGCTTTTTATTACTGCCTTTTTCAATTCCTTTTTGAAGCCCAAATTAACCCGATACAGAATGTCAGGTCTTCAGTATCTTTCCTAATGTTGTCTCAGTGAAGATCACCATGGAGAATGATAATTATTTTAACATACCTACTTTTGCCTTTCAATAGTTGTAGAGATTTTGAAACCAAAAAAACCAGACCAAATAGAAGAATCTGTGTTCTATTTTCTATTTTTACACAGTTGAATAAATCCAAATATTGCTAGAACATGTTAGGTATTAATCCATTTAATAATGTGATGGAACCTCTGTATGACATTTATCCTCCCTTTGGGGCTCATCTCTGCTTTAATCCAAATAGCTGCTTGCGTATGTGAATGAAGATGCCAGATCTTTCATCAGCACCATTTTCAATCTGAATGAAAATGAAAAATTTTGTCAAACAGTTGCATGATGAAAGTAATTAAGACCTTGAACCTGAATGAAAATGGAAAATTTTGTCAAATAGTTGCATGATGAAAGTAATTAAGACCTTGA
>NW_010403931.1:0-3087 GCF_000710305.1 Buceros rhinoceros silvestris
GGCTCTGCGTGCTGTCAGGCGAGCCCCGAGCCAGTGAACCGGGTTGTCACGGACGCTTAGTCTCAAAGCAGGCCCTCAGCAAGGGCTGCGCCGTGTGGGGCAGCTTGTTAGAGCAGCCCGAGGAAGAGAAACAAGTCTGAAAAAGTGCTCTGCAGTGCGAGTCCAATCCAGAGCCTTGCCTGCCCTACTGCTTGTGGCATGACCCGGGCGAGTTCTGCGTGCCCTTGCCCCTTGAGGACCTGATAATTTAGATTTAACAGCCTTTGGCTAGTCACATCTGCGCTGCTGGTTCAGTGCCGCGTTGCTCACCCCACAGGTTAGCAAAGTTAAATGGTTTTGAGAAGGGAAAACGAGGCGTACAAGTGGGCGTGAATGTCATAAAAAGTGCAAGACTTTCCACAGTCAGAATTAAAGCTGGGTGTTTCTGCTGGTGCGGGTCTTGGAGTGTTACCAATGTTGTGAACCCACGCCTGCATTTCTAATGAGAACTTTTATTTTTTAGCTAAAAGAAGAGAATGCCAGTTTGCGAAGCAAGATTGATAAGCTTCAGATTTTCTCTGAAACTCAAGCAGACAAGTGCGTAAGCCACAGTATGGGGGAAAGTAACCGCATAAGCAAGGAGTTGTCTTAGAAGAGGTGCTCGCTGGAAACAGCCAACGTCTTTACAGAAGAAAAATGTAGTTGAAATCTATGCTATTTGTTAAAAAGCTTTAACAAACCTGCTTTTCTTACTGAGAAAGGCTTGGAAAGTAAGTAGCGGGCGGGTGTCTGACGAGTGTGTTTGCGTGGCTTATGCTTTAGGTGCTTGGTGAAAGCGAGGGCAGGGCTTGGCAGGATGCATCTCATCTTGCTTCGGATGAACCTTGATCTCTCTCCTTTGAAGCGATTTCTTAAGTCCCTGTCAGAATCCTCTGCGCGCTGCTGCTCCCCAGGGAGGCAGCCGGTACTGCCATGGCAAGGGGTCAGAATGACCCTGATCTGGGCTGAGTGTGAACGGGGCCGTGGTTGCTGTGCGGCCCTTCTGCCTTTAGCTGATCGTCCCGAGTAACATTAATGGATTTTGAACAAAGAGATCCCCTGAGACACAGCCTCGGTGGGTAGCTCTGTGGGAAGGCTTCATTTTTCTTATGAAATAAGGAGTTTCTTGATCCTCCCTCGAATTTTCTTGAAGTATTTAAAGTTACAAGCACTCACTATACGTTGTTCCTTGGGTTTTTTATTCAAGGCTGAGGAAGCTTGAGAAAAAGCTTGAGGAAAACAAAATTAAAGAAGAAAAAGAAGCGCAGGATTTGGAAGCGATGGTGCAGCACGTGGAACAAAATCTCCAGCGGATGACTGTAAGTGCTGATGTTTGCCACAGTGGGAGCCACATAGTTCCTTCTCCATTTCCTTTTTCCCCGGGAGAGCACTGCTCTGGGATAAATAATCTTCGTTGCATTTCAGAAACGGGCTGTTAAAGCAGAAAACAGTGCTACAAAACTGAAACAGGAGAACGCGCTGCTGCAGGTACGAGCAGAGATCTGAAGGCCTTGCTGAATGCACTGGGGCTGGCACCATCCCGGATACTGAAAAATGGGAACTGTGCCTCCCCTTTCCTGGTGAAGGCCACAGGACGTGCCTAGACTGGAACATTCCAGCTCTGTGCAGACTGTAACTTCCCCTCCGTGACACGTGGTAGTTCATGAGCATTTTGCCGAGGTTTCACATGATGTTCAGGTGCTGGTTGGTATCAGGGACCTGTGAACGCAACAGGGAAAGGGGGTGTTGAGCTGCACGAAGGTGCCTGACAGAGAAGGGGGAGAAGTTTGAGAGATCCTACAGGTAGCTCAGCAGAGCCTGTCAGGTGGGAGCATCGGTGGCAGGTAACAGCTTCTGTCCCCACCATCGTGTGCTCCGTTCCAGTACTGGACTGGTCCTGTGTCTGGGTCACTGGGTTGGACTGGAGGGCTGCTGGTGTGAAAACACTGTGTCTGCTTTCAGTTTTAATCGAGGCTTCTCAGCTGCAGGTTTCTGTCTGAGGGGAAGACGTTCTCTCTGGATCAGGGTTCATTGGTCATACCCCTGAAGTGCTGTAGGAATGTTATTCAATCGTTACGTTAGTGGTAAAGTATCTACTGGAGTTCTGTGCTTATTTTCACATCCAGGTTTTTTTTTTTCCTCTCTAGGTTCAGCTGAAGAATTACAAGACGGAGAATGAAGCCTTGAGGTTGGGCCAGTCGGCGAGTCTGGCCGTGGTGAAACAAAACGCAGACCTGGCCTTGCAGAACCTTCTGACGGTGATCACGAACTCCCGGTCCTCCATCAAGTAAGTTGTTGTTCCAGGACAACTCTCCTGACACTATCCCAAATGCTTGTCTAAATCTTGAGATCACAACTAAACGTCCCCAGTGGGTTTTTAGGGTTGAAACTCCGGTATTCCGTGGGCCAGGTCAGCTAGTCCGGGGCTACCCGCAATGGCTTTAGCTCCAAGTTTAGGTAGTAAAAATAGACTAAATCTTTACTTCTCTAAGACTCTTATATTTCACCAAGTGAAATTTTCAGGCTATATAAACTTGAAAAAAGCACGTTGCATGGGTAAATGCCACCTACATGGCTGAGCTCCTTCCTCCCCTCCTCCTCCTCCTCTGACGCTGTGTCTCTCCCCCGTTCCAGGCAGCTTGTCTCCGGAGCAGAATCACTGCAGCTTGTCGCCGATCTCCTTAAATCCATAGACAGAATTTCTGAGCTGTCAGAGGATGGACAGTGACTCAAACCGCAGAACTTGGCTTCCACGTGGAAACCATTTACTAAATCGTTAATTTCTGATGCTCACCCTCGTCACAACGCATGAAGCTGTTAGTGCTGCCGCAGACCCACCTTCTCCAGCTCAACCCACCTTCTCCAGCTCAACCCAGCGCGCAGCCAGGTCGCTAAAACCCGAAGGGACAAGGGTCCGTCCCTCTTCCTGCGCGGCCGGGACCATCCTCCCCTCGCACCGCCTTCCTGCGAGCCCCCCGGTTCTGGCCGGGACGCCCTCGCCTTCCCCTCCTCGCTGCGGAAGGAAAGGGGTGGTGGGCGCTCGCGTGGCCGCGGCGGGTCGCGGTCTGC
>NW_010403932.1:0-27953 GCF_000710305.1 Buceros rhinoceros silvestris
GAAGTCTCACATGATGAAGAGAGAACAATGCATCTACTGTGCGCCAACTGCTAACAGCCTTTGACTCCACAGTATCAGACCGGATCTAGTCCAGGGTAAAATCCCCCATAATGCATATTGTGTGCAAATCAGGACCTCAGTGCCAGGTCTTAAGCTTTATAAATCTTCTTCTATGTGTTTGTTCCATTTACTCTGTGATTCTGGATCTGCATGATTTCTTTAAACCGCCCCCCCTCAAAAAAAACCCCAACAAACCCACACAAAACAAAAACCCCACAAACAAACAAAAATTAAAAAACAACCCACCAACGACTCCCAAAAAACAGCAAACCTTGGTAAACTCTACATCTTTCTGACAAAACTGACACCCATGTTGACATAATAGTAAAACTGTGGTTTGCCCTAAAGAAACTGGTTCCTTTAGGTATTTATGTATGTGGCTCCCATAATCTGTACTCCGTTATCTCTTACTGGGACACCAATTTTTAGTGGGATCCAATCTGCAGAGAAACTGAAGGGGCACTCTTCCCTTCAGCACTTCTCCAGAGGAAGCTCCTGCCAGTGCAGGTTGCTCACCTAACCACACGTGTCTGAAGCACATTGGCATGTGCAATGAGATCCGCACTGACAAGCGTTGAAAGCACTGCCCTTGGTAAGCAGTCAATCGCGTGGTATTCCCACTGAGCTGGTTTGGATCTTCGTGTTCAACTGGTATGTTGTATCATACTACAACTGTTGTAGTCCAAACAGGACTACAATGTTGTTTTTAAAATTTAAATGGTCAGCTGTAGTAAAGGTGAGGTGGAGATGAAAATGTTTCTTTTTATTCTTGCTTTTCTTTGCCTGTGAGTTTTAAATATATCTGTAGATTATGTGATCTGTAATTCTGTAAGTTTTAAATCTACACATACCCTAGTCTCTTACCTTAATTGTATGATTTACTTTCCAGAATAGAAATGCATTTCACCTTGTTAATAAAATTGCTGGTGAACTCATAACTCTAGAATTTTGAGTTTGAAAGCAAGGATAATTAGAGTTTCAGTTTGTGTGTATTGACAGTTAAGTTGCAAAATATAAAAATTCTATGTGGAAGATGAGTAACGTAGTAGAATCCTCTAAGAACGTTAAGTAAGGTTTCTTAGTTTTAGTTCACCAGGTAGAATTAAACCCTTCTCTTATCCAAGCAGTCTTTGGTATATTTGATCTCTTAATCTATTCTGGGTTCATTTTTTTTTAAGGCTGCTAATTGATGTGGTGTTAATGGCTCTTGGTCTTATGTATTTTTTTTTCCTATCTATAAGAAAACAATGTTAAGAAGCAATTGCCAGGGGTTTTTTCTGTTTGTAAAACTAAGAATGTCTCTTAGAAATGTTTTTTGAAAAAAAGGCAGCTGCATAAAGCTCGAATCTTAGAACATATCCATCAAGTAATATAGGCAATACTGGACACAAATTGATACAGACGTATTTTGTGCTTGGAATTCGAAAACTCATCCTGGCCTTCCTCTTTTTAGAATATCCACATAAATATGGACCACAAGGAGGTTGTGCAGATCATTCAGTGTTCGAAAGAATGCAGAAGTACCAGATGACTGGGATAGAAGAGCCAACAACAGAGGTACAACACAGGCTAATGGATTATGTTGATTAGAAATTAGTATAATAACTTCCTATTTCTTCTGTCTTGTCTCTTTTACTTTTCGTCAGTCAGCATCCCTCAACATTGTGAAGTACTTAAATCATTGTTAGAGGTTTCTTATTGATATAATTTTCCTAAATTCTCTTTCTCATTGCTTCTACAGCTTATATGTGCTAGCTAATAGTCTTAATGAATTCTACATGATCTCAAATTTTTCAACAATTGGAATTTTATATGGATGTGGAAATCAAGCTTGATGAGGAATATACCTTATTGCAGTTGAGAAGAAAGAGTTTCAAGATTCCTTAATTTCTAAGTAATATATTGGTCCTTAAAGAGTAATAACTTTTAGATTTTCAAGTTACGTTAATGTAACATACTTGTAATATCTGAGTGCTTTGCATGGTAAATGAAGTGATATGAGTGGGAAGGTCTTACTAGCAGTACTGAAAAGTTAAAAGGGTTGCAGCGTGCTACAGATTGTCTGTAATAGGAGGTAAGTGGTCTATGGAAGGGACTTGCATACCTGCTTAGAGTCCTGCAGGTTTCTTTGCATTCAGGTTTGCAGCACTTGTCATGAAATTGGATTTTTTTCAACACTAGATTACTAAATTACAACAATAGATTATCAAGTTTCTTCTGTTAGCTATGTTTTGAGCTGTTTCAAGTTTTGGCATCATTTTGTGGAGTCAGTTCAGTATATGCCAACAAAACTGTGAAATAAGGTTTGTTAAACAGCATCAGCAACAGAAAGTTTATTTACATTGTGGCTCCAGAAATTATCAATGGCATTACACAATTCGGTATTGGTAACAATAACATGCTTTCCCGAAAGTGGAGAGTGGGCCATCAGCCAGTGAAGACCATGAGGCAAATGTGTTAGCAGATAATTCTCTGGCTAATGAGCATTATTTTAACATCGTGTTTAGTGTACCATTTGTTCCGTGCTGAACTGCTGAAGTATTTCTGTTCGCTGAGGTAGCTGACTAAGGTAATTACAATGTGAAATAACCTGTGTTAGGGAAGGTGCATTTAAGTCCCCTGGCACTGTTTTTTCCCTAATCTATAAAATTTTTGTTCATCTTAGAATGAGAAAAGGATTATGAAAAAAGAAAAATTCCAAAGATCACATGAATGAAAAAATTTTGTTTCACGTTGACTGCCTTTGTAAATATAAAATGAAGTAAATGGAGTGGTTTTACTGAGATATCATTAAAAATAAATGGCATACTTGAAAACTGGCTATAACACACTTAAATTAATTCAAAATTCGTGACACTTCATGGGTTGAAGAAAGAATGAAAATCTGTATGTATTAGTGGTGTATGTTTAGAAAAGGTCATTGCTATTTTTAGGTAATTAGTGTAGCACATTGATCCACAAAATGAATACGTTTATTTCCTGTATATATGCAGAAGCCTTTTGAAGAGCCTAAGAACGATGGTCCACAGCTTTTAAGAAAAAAGCGTGCCACTCAGGCTGAAAAAAATACATGTCAGCTGTATATTCAGACTGATCATCTCTTCTACAGGCATTATGGAACAAGGGAAGCTGTAATTGCGCAGGTATTTCCAACCGCTTTGTTTCAAAGGATTTGGTTTTACTTTATTTGTGTATTTCTGATAAATTGAATGGAATTTAATTGTGTATATTATAGCTTGTTTACTTCAGAATGTCTTGTTACATTTATTACAGTGATCTTGACATTATTGAAACAGCTTATTTCACTAAAAAGGTGCTATGCATCTGTGACCCAAATCCTGGGCAAAGTGCTTCCTTTAGTTAACAATGGCAGCTGTGCACCTCTAAGTACCTCTAAGCAAGACATGCAGTCTGACTTTTCTCAATTCTTACTTGGAAAAATAATATTTCCTGAAGAGTTCTATTGTTTGACAAGCTGCCAAGCCTCTGTGTTAACACTTGCATAGCCTTCTGTGTGAAACTTTAGTTCAAAACACTGAGCTCATGACACTGAGATGTCTCTGAAGTAGTGGAAGGTTAAAAAAGCAGTGGCAACTAACGGCAGGTGCTTTTCATCTGTCAGTGTACTAAAAACTGGAAAATTTTTTTGGTTTTGTGGTTTCTGGTAATTTGCTAAAAATATAACCAGCATGTTAACATACGTCTCTTCAAGTCTGAAGTTTCACTGCCACTTGCAAATCTAACTGGTACTGTTTGTTCGTCACACTGTACGTACACAATTCAATTTGAGTAACATTTTCTAAAGCTCTGAGGTCATCTTCAAAATAAAGTTTTCAATGAGTTAGCATTTCTATGTGCTCTTAGGAAAGGTAGATGATAATTATTTTTCACATGTGTGTTCTACCAGAAATGAAAGAATAATGCGGTAACAAGCAAATTTTTTCTCAAAAAAAGGAAATGCAGTGCTTTGAATATAATTTTAACTACAGTGATATCTCATAATAGCAATGAATTGAACAAGTATCACAAACAGGTATCTGAACAGTTGATAGAATTATGTGTGTGTGGGGAAAAAAAGCAAATGGCAAAATACTTTGCTGTTATCTGGCATGGTGGCAATGCAGATGCTAGGTTATGTAGTGATTTATTTCCGTTATTTGCCATGAGCATTTGATTAAAAAGGCCTGATAAGAGTTCATATGGCACAGTATCTTTCATGTAAAAGCATAGGCCTTGCAGTCGTTGCTGTTTGAGATTAGCTGTAGTGTAGCGTATGTACCTTTGAACTGTGGCTACTTTCATTTTTGACAGATATCCAGCCATGTTAAAGCAATTGACACAATTTACCAGTCAACGGATTTCTCAGGAATCCGTAACATCAGCTTCATGGTGAAACGAATAAGAGTAAGTTGTATTGAACATACTTCACTGATACTGCTTGGAGGCTGTATTTATCAAACGTCCTGTTGTTGTTCACCTGTAACCATTTAGTGTTACTGGTTTCATAACACAGGTGTCTCTGTAGTATATAATCTCTAACCCGTTTATTTCATGTGGTTTGGTTTTAGTGACTGTTGTCAAAAACATGCTACTTTGTTGTTCAGCTGTAGCTAACTCTTACGGGAATAAACTTGTTACGTTTCATCAGTGTTGACTGTGTGGCAGGTAGACTGTATTACTCGCCGAGAACTTTAACACTGAAATAGATGCTAGCACTCCGAGTTGAAAGTTCCTTCTGAAAGTGGTGATTTAAAAGAATAGACTTTTGAGTACTGATGGAAAGCAAAAATAAAGATGGGGATGTACTACACAAATGCAATTCTTTATTTATTGTAGAACTTGCTTTTCTAAATACTAGGGGGCTAATTTCTCAAGCCATATAAATCTTTAGCAACATCTTTATTTAATGTAACAAGGTATTGACAACAGAAAGCCTCTTAGCTAGTATTTACAAGTCAAGTGAAAATGAATTGTCTTACAGTTTGTTTCAATTTACTTTTAGATTAACACAACTGTAGATGAGAAGGACTCTTCCAATCCCTTCAGATTTCCTAACATTGGTGTGGAAAAGTTTCTGGAACTGAACTCAGAACAGAATCATGATGATTATTGCTTGGCCTATGTGTTTACAGACCGTGATTTTGATGATGGAGTCCTTGGTCTGGCTTGGGTTGGAGCCCCTTCAGGTAATTGTATCCAAACCTTCAGCACTATGAGATGAAGTGTTGTAGGTAGGTACAAAGAAGAAAGATAGAAACTATGTCATGCAAGTTGACAGCGAATTGACAAAAAATTTTATAACCAAATTTCTACAATTTTGATTAGGTATGGTTTCATTTTTATTTTTTTGAATATAAACAGCGTATCGTGTGTCACATCCTGATGAGCAATGAGATGTGAACAATAAAGAGAAATGTATTTCTTTTTAGACAGAGGTGGTATTACTTGGATGGCTTCTTATTTAGGACAGGTATGAGTGACTAGTAAAGCAACAGAAGAAATCAATATTTCTGCTATATATAGACAGAGCTTATAACTATACTGTTTGAATTCTATGGCAGGACTACACTGCAGAATCCTTAGGTTTTCTAGAGAATATTGGAAGCCATTTTTAATTTTTTTTTTTTTTTTTTAAATCTTGTTCTGGGAGATACCAGAATAATTATTGTGTGATTCTTCTTGAACTGCTTCTCATTAGTTTCAATCTAGTTCTGTATTTTGAGCCTGAAGTCTGTGTCTTGATGTTAAAAATGAAACAACAGTCTTCATATGTGCAGCATCTTGAGATGTTTGTCTAGGATGTATTAATTTTATAAAATGATATGTTTAAAAGTTGTTAGTCTTTAAATTTGAGTAAATACAAATTCCTTAATTATAGCTCAGCACAAATTCAAAATTGTGGAAACTTTTGCAGAAATCAAACTCAGAATTTCGAAGAAACAGTCTTCCTTCCTTTCTTCCCTCAAGTGATTTCTGTATAATAAGGAATTAGGCAGAGGAACAACAGGTTCTGTGAGAATTTTGCAAGAGACTGGATATTTTTATGACACCATTATCAAGAGCTTTAACAGAATACGAGTAATTGTGGAAGAAATATTAATCCGTTCGTGAGACATAGCTATG
The DNA here is from genome assembly GCF_000710305.1 of Buceros rhinoceros silvestris. Lineage (NCBI taxonomy): Eukaryota > Metazoa > Chordata > Aves > Bucerotiformes > Bucerotidae > Buceros > Buceros rhinoceros. Next base: position 6,184 of record NW_010403932.1, read on the forward strand.
CATTATAACCTCACTGTGTTTACTGCTGTACTCTCCTCTAAAGCACATGTTGGTTGTACGGTACCAGAGCTACGTGGAAAACTGTCATGGTATGACAGTCTCCCAGACTTTGATTTTAGGAAGTGAAAATGCTCAAATAAGTACTAGTAGAGTATTCCGAGGGGTGACGGATCAGCGGACCCATGAGTGTACTAAGTATGTTAGAGGGACCTGTGTGGCCTAGCCTTAGGGACTGTAGAAGAACCATAGGAAAAATAATATGCGGGTGGCTTATGTAAATAAGAAACTGAGTCTGCAATGCTAGTCTAGTGTATAGACTGAGCAAGCACAGGGTGAATCGGAATGTGCTTTCTGTAAATTCTGCTCCCAAAACTAAATTTGGGAAAGATTAAGTTGCTTTGAGAGACTTTCATCTTTAATGCACGTGCTGACATAGGTTAAATGGGCTAATAGTAATTGATAATTCCTCAGTACAAACTAAAGTTATGAAAAAAATGATGAATCAAAGTCACAATTTCAAGACCTTTCCAAACAGTAAGTGTGATGCACTTGATTGTTGACCTTCTAAATATGGGTCTGATTAACCCACACGTTAAATCCCATCTACTTTCAAAGCTGGGTTAATACCAGAACTGCTGGTCCATAAGCGCCCATGAGGAGGAACACTGTTTCCTGTTCTAAATGTCACTGGAAGAGTAACACAGTGCTTTTTTCCTTAAATGACTAACTGTTGTACTTTTGTCTGAATGCAGGGAGCTCTGGTGGAATATGTGAAAAGAGCAAACTGTATTCTGATGGTAAGAAGAAGTCTTTGAACACTGGAATCATCACTGTTCAGAACTATGGCTCTCATGTTCCTCCCAAGGTTTCTCACATTACTTTTGCTCATGAGGTTGGGCATAACTTTGGCTCACCTGTGAGTATTACTGTTGCTCTGTTAACTCACTTTCAACCAGTTTGAAATGCATGGTTTGTGAATGGATTTTTTGCTTATAAACAAGGAAAATACGGTCATAGCTGCATGTGCATGTATGCATGTTCATTATATACAAACGAAATTGCCAAACTAAGTCTCTTTTTATGAGTATTTGACAACACTGGTGCAGCAGTGGATTTTGTGAATTGTTTATTTCTACTAGATCAATCTTTTACTGAGGGACTATGTTGTTAATCCTTAAACTTCCCTGGTTTTTTTAATTGGTCATGCACATCTTTTAAATATATCTTGGTTTATCCCAGAGAGAGGAAGAATCAATGCAAAATTAAGAGGACACTTCATTCAACAAGTGAAGATAGAACTGGGGTTTTTTTATGCTCAATAGTTTATACTTACAAGTTTCCTGAGAAAATTGTAGAGAGGATTAAAATACAAGGAGCAAAACAGGGACATGATTTGTTTGTGGCAAGCTGGAAGCACGAGGCTTTGGGTTTTGCTGGAGATAAGAACAAAGATTTCTGGTTTGTATGTTTTTGTTTTTATTTTTAAACTTAAGTATATTCACTTTCTACTCTTGGAAGTAAAATAAAAGTATGGCAGGAATGATGAGTTCTTCCAAAACAGATGTTCACATGTGAATACTTTCATGTTCCCTTTCAGGGAAATACGTGAAAGTATGTGTTTGGCCCTAACGAATTACAATAAATTATATCGTTCTCACAACTACGTTAAACTTATACATTTACCTACTTTTGGAGACATAAGTTGTATTTCTGGGAAGTTGGATGCATCAGAACAGCATTAGAGTTCCTCTTATGTTTAACAACTTAGTATATTGTCAGTCTGGTAATTACGCGTATGCCAACCGCTAATGTATTTCATTCATCATGCTGGGTATTGTACAGATCTAGTCACTGGCTGACGGAAACAGGCTTTTGCTCTGTTCTGAAGGTCTTTTTGCGCCTCCCTCAAAAGAAGCCAAAAGAAGGGACTGCTGCGTTTAAGTTAACGCCGCCTGCTTTTATTCCACAAGATACTTATTACCCTTTTGTGAGCCTAAAGCCACTCTTTAGGAGATGGCAACTTTTTTCTGTCAGTATTCGTTCCAGGACGTGCACTTGGGGTATACATTACCAAGAATGCAAATAAGCTAACATTTAAGAGATTAGTTACGTGCTACTCTTGTCTGGGGCAGGGGTGGAAGCAAACCCGAAACAAACCCTTGGTTTCTGTGTACTTTTTGTATTCCAAGAAACCTTAAGAGTATAAGACGGTGTTTTGTTTTTATGAATCTTTTATTCTCAGTGTTAAAGTTACCAAATTGGGTTACTTTTGCGTGTGTATAAAAAGATAGCAAGAAATTAGAGAAGCTGTCTTGATAGCAATACTTGTTTTGCAGCATGATTCCGGAATGGAGTGCACTCCAGGAGAGTCCAAGAACTTGGGACAGAAGGAAAATGGCAATTATATCATGTATGCAAGAGCTACATCTGGGGACAAACTTAACAACAACAAGTTCTCTATCTGTAGCATTCGAAATATCAGCCAAGTTCTTGAGAAAAAGAGAAATAATTGTTTTGTGGGTATGTAATTAGCCATTCTGCTTTCAGAATGATAACCTATTACTATTACGCTTTATCAGAAATTTATTTTTACTTTACTTTTTTATCTTAGTAATTTTTTTTGTAGCTTACTGAAAAGTAAAGAATTTAATTCGTAATCTGGAATACTGTGTCAAGTTCTGGGCTCCCCAGTGCAGGAGAGATACGGACATACTGCAGTGAGTCCAGCAAAGGGCCACAAAGGTTATTAAGGGATTGGAGCATATGAGGAGAGGCTGTGAGAGGTGAGACTGTTCAGTCTGGAGAGGAGAAGGCTGAGGAGTGCAGAGCTTGTGTCTGTCTTTATTAATGCCTGGTGGGAGGGAGTAAAGAAAACAGGGTCAGACTGTTTTCAGACATGCTCAGTGAAAGGACAAGAGTTAATGAGCACAAATTAGAATACAGAAAATTCTATATAAATATTTAAAACTCCAAGAATTTTGGAGGAATTTTCTTTCTACAGTCTGTGATGTGTGAGCTCTCTCACATGCATGAGATTGTGTAGCAAGTAGGTTTAGATTTTGGAGTAGTGGTAGTTCAACCCAGCTTTAGCGTTAAGGTCCTCGGACTCTTGAAGGAGGAGTGCAAGAAAGGATGCTGCTCCGTTGGAGACTCAGCAAAAAGGCTCCTCTTATCACTGTTGATTTCCTATCCACATAAGAAACTCCCGCTATTATCAGCAGACACCTTTTACTCAGAAGCTTAGAATTCTGTGAACTGCAGGAATGACTAAGCTGCCTGACAAGCAAATAATGCAAGTTGACTTGCCCTGATCTGAAGTCCATCTTGATCATTTTCAGTAATGCTGGAATGCCCCCAGGTTAGCTGGGGGCTGTTGCAAGTCAATGTTAACATTTCTATATCTATTTGCATATTCTTTATACTGCTTTGTCCATAAATATAATGGCATTTTTCCAGAGTCTGGCCAACCCATCTGTGGTAACGGACTGGTTGAACAAGGAGAACAGTGTGACTGTGGATACAGTGACCAGTGTAAAGATGAATGCTGTTACGATGCAAATCAACCAGAAGATAAAAAATGCAAGTTAAAACCGGGCAAATACTGCAGGTATTGTGCATGTTTGTTACAGCACACTTGAATTTTTGAGATTTATTGGTAGCTGTAATTGGCATTTTAGAATCTGTATCTAAGGGTATAGCTGATTTGGTTTGGGATTGTTTTTTAAAATGCTTGTTTTGTGAATTAGACTATGCTTTTAAGTCACCTTGTATCTTGGCAGTGTTGTGTACACAGTGATTTCTAAGAGGAATTTTTAAAGATCATAAGACTTAGAGTGAAGTAAGTTAACTTCTTTTATTTCTGTGACTTATGAGACGTATTAAATTTTTACCTCATCTGAAAACTTAAAGAGGTTTTGGTTTTTTTTTTCCACATGAAAGGCGTGAGCTTTTGTTTCTCTCCAGAGACAGACATAGCTCTAACATCTGCTTAGGCTCTTACCAAAGATGAAGAGAAAATTACTATTCTTTTTTAAGTCTAAATTATCTTAGGTACTGTTAAAATATGTTTGATAGTATAGACGTAGTAGAAGAACCGTCTCCTATGAATTTGCAGTTGCAATAATTTTGCATGTCTTTTTTTCCTTTGCAAATTTTTATTACTTCTGCCAAAATAAGGGCCTTACATTGTCATGTCTTAAAATATAAAACCTCAGAAACAAATTACATGTTGCACCTATGGTGTTGACCTGTTTCCTTTTGAGTACACCATGTTGCCACCACCACCTTCTGTTTATTTGCTCCCTTGTGTTTAGCTGACTGTAGCCTAGCTTTTTGCTCTTCTGAACGGTCTTAAATGTGAATTGCTGCATCATTTTTGTTATAAGATTCCCTTTTTCCCAATTCTATTAAGTTTTAAAATTTTGCTCTACAAGGAGATTTTGAAAGACATGTAAAGGAAATCCAAGCTTAAGAATGGATCTCATAAATATCACGTTAAAGAACACTTTAGGAAAACCATGGTATCTATCTGGCTGCTTTACATGTCTTTTAGTCTTTCATGTGTGATCTAAAAATGTTTTTTCTTAGCATGCTGTAGTTCTAAAATGGGCCTGACCTGCAGAAGGCCTCTGCTATCTTCTGATGTCCACTCAGTGCCAGTGAGCACACTCCGAGTAGTGTTGAGATGGAGTAACTGGCGATGAAAACTCAGGATGCTTAGCTGTGATCAAGTAGTTATGTATGTTTTCTGATCTTCACTCTGCTGCTGCTTGTAAAACCACGTGTGCTCAAACACAGCTTCAGAAAGAGAAATTACTGTTTCCTGGTGTTTCACCAGATACACTGGTGGGATATACTGGTGTGCAAAGCTAGCATAAGGGGTTCAGGTGCTTTGGTGTCAGACCAAGTGTTTTGGGGGAACTGGTGAAGCTACATGGCTTCTGTGGCAAATCCTTCCTTCTCCCAGAATTTGTTTCTATGCTGACTGTGATTTCTGATACGAGGTCTGACCTGTCTGCTTCCCTTTTCTTGTTTATTTGAACAATGTAAGAGGTATGGCTGCAGAAAGTAGAAAAAAAAATTCTTACAGAGGTGAAGTGGTGACAAAACTTTATTGATTATATTGAAATTAATACTTTCAAACTAATCAGTTGGTCCTGAATTAATTTTGCCAACTTCTTAATTGAATGGTGTCCACATACAAACTTTGAAATGCTGTGTTTTCTGTATATTTGAATTTAAAATGTGCTTGCACTGTTTTTCTAATATAATGCAAATAGTTTAATTGGTTACAACAATGCCTAAGATCTGTATTCAGTGCAGTAACCTGTTGTTACCTTAAGGGACAGAAAAAAATATTTTCAATTAACTTAGCACAAATCAGAAGGGTGTTGAATGTTTGAGTAGTTTTCAGGGTTAATAGTTCTGGAATTGTTCATACTTTTTCTTTACACCTGTGTTTTTTTTTTCTAGCCCTAGTCAAGGCCCCTGCTGTACTGCACAGTGTACTTTCAAGCACAAGACTGATAAGTGTCGAAATGAGTCTGACTGTGCGGAAGAAGGAATGTGTAATGGTGTCAGTGCTCTCTGCCCAGCATCTCAGGCTAAACAGAACTTCACAGTTTGCAACAGGCACACACAAGTTTGCATAAAGGGGGTACGGTTTTTTTGCAGTCACATGCAACTGCAGTTGTTTATTGCAAGGCACTGTATTACAAAGCGATATGGTTTCAATACATAATGGAGAAGAGCGTGATTTTAATCTCTCCTTCAATAAAAATGTTTGGTTTCAAGCAAAATAACTGTGAAGCTACACCAAATATTAAGAAGCAGGTGACATGTCAAACTAGCTTTACTATTTGAGCAAGTTCCATTTAAAGTTTTTTGTAAAAATCAGGATCTGCTTTATTTCCTAAAGTTCCATCTTTTCATTTTTCGCTAGTCTTAGTCAATTTTGTTATCTTAGAAAATCAGAAATGCTATCAATACATACTGAATTTGGTTTAACGAAGATACACAGTTCCTCCACCCGTGTGCACGTAACACAGTTGTGCAAAAATACAGAATTACTCTGAACTGCCTTTGGTTTCCTGGGTTAGAGTCCATAGCAGTTGCTATGAAATGCTGCAGGAGAAGCAAAGAGGAGTCATCCTCTTAAGAGCTGTAACTTGTCTTGCTGCAAGTCTCTTTTCCACTGTCCAGGTTTTTAATCAAATGACACTGCTTGTAATAATTTCTCAGCTAATTTAGAGTCATCTTAAACATAGAAGAATTGTCTTTATATAGCTACTTGATTTTGAAACAAGAGTATAAATACACTGAAATCTCTTTTTATTTGAATTTGAAAAGTCCTCTCACAGTGGAATTAAATACAGAATTTTTCCTTACCTTCATATTTCATTACTATTTTCTGAGAGAAAGACATGCTCTTGATGAATTTTCCTAACCACAGTTTTGAGTAATCATGTTTCATTGTGAGTTGCAGAGCTGGAGTGTTTTGCAGGGTATGCTGAGGCTCTAGAAGAAGATACAGTCTTAAAAATAAAATAGGGTAAATCACTGTCAAAAAAAATACCAACTAAGCCAAAACACTGCAAATAGATAATCATAATTTTTGTGTTGTCTATAAACTTTAGAGGTTCAAGTTATTTTTTTATTGATAAGCATCTTTAGATCTAGAATTATGCTCTCAGCTATTACAAATCAATATCTTTCATAATGTCATTGTGCTTAAAAGTGAACTTGATTTTTTTAGTGCTCTCATGCTTTTGTCTCAAACAGCAATGTGTTGGCTCTATCTGTGAGAAGCATGGCTTGGAGGAATGTACGTGTGCTAGTTCAGATGGCAAGGATGACAGAGAATTGTGTCATGTCTGCTGCATGAGAAAAAGTAAGATTTGTCTGAATTATAAGCGTAAATATAGCAGTAGGTGTCTGAGGAATCTTCCCACAGCGTTTATGCTTTAGTTTTTAACCTGAGAATGTACTGCAATTTTGTTCATACTTAGTTTCAGATGGACACTGCATGTATTTTGTGGGAAATAATGTACATTGTGGTTTTTTTACAGATTAAGAGAAACTTGAAATTTTCAAAAACATTTTGAACACTTGAACTCCAAGGTATTCAAGCACATATGTTTTGAAACAATAACAGTTTGATTAATCTAATTTGTATTCATTTTTCAGTGGACCCAGCTTCTTGTGCAAGTACAGGCTCTAACAAGTGGGAGCAATACTTCAATCATGAAACTATTACTTTGCAACCTGGATCTCCATGTAATGATTTCAAAGGCTACTGTGATGTGTTTATGAGGTGTCGGCTAGTAGATGCTGATGGCCCTCTAGCTAGATTAAAGAAAGCAATTTTTAATCCGAAGCTGTATGAAAATATTGCAGAATGGATTGTGGTGAGTATGGGTTTTGTTACCTTACCAGTCTAATATAAAACTCTCTTGCTGGTCGATATTCAGTTAGTAAGTGTTGCTTCAAAGTATAAACACTCCTGGCTTTAATATTTTCTTTCTATAAGCACCTTGAGTGCAGCAAATAAATTTGATAGATTGAAGGGAATGGAAACAAATAAGGAAAAAGCAAGTAAATATTTTGTGTTAATACCTCTATTCACTCCACCGTCTGTTTTGGTGTTAATGTTCGTGTTTTTAATTGACTGGGTTTTCCTGTTTTGACTCTTCATATCCGAGTGCTCTAATTTCTGTAATCTGTCTTCTGTGAAATACTCTTCTGATAATAGAATGAATCTGAAGTATTTGGGGGTTTTTTGTCTAAGAACTTTGGAGACGTTTTGCTTTAAAATGTTATGGTCTCTTAAGTGATGTTTCAGAGCAGCTTTTTTGATGACTTTTGAAAGGCAAACAAAAGACACATTCAGTGACTCCTGTCTTTTGTGCATGTGTACCAGCTCCCCCAAAATAATTTTTTAATGTTTCTAGGCTTATTGGTGGGCAGTGTTGCTTATGGGAATTGCCTTGATCATGTTAATGGCTGGTTTCATTAAGATATGCAGTGTTCATACTCCAAGCAGTAATCCAAAGTTGCCTCCTCATAAACCACTTCCAGGTGAGTATAACAGGTAATTTAATTTATAGAGAAATGTTTTATCCTCACCTATTTTGTTCTAAAGGGAAATTTCAGGTGTCCCAACTTACAGTTCTTAGTCTGGCACTGTGAAACTACAAATGGCATTTGTGTCAGTGAAACAATTAATAAAAAATATAACTCTTATTTCCATATAGATAATATGCATATCAAAAGAAAGCTTTGAAGACTTTTTCTAAGTCAGAGTTCCTTTTATTTCCTATTCCACACTACATTTTGTAAGACTCACCCTGTTTAAGGAACTGCTGTTGAGATAATAAAATGTATTCTCTACATACTCTATGCAGTTAATCATCTATTTAAAACCTTGCAGGTCTAAATCTGAAACCGTTCAGAAAAATATTTATATTTAATTTGCATGCCCAGGGCAACTTTTCTAGAAATAATTTCTTTTTTAAATTCATTTGAATAATGTGTACCTTTCTTTGAAACAGGCACTTTAAAAAGGAGGAGACCACCACAAACCACTCAGCCACCACAGCGGCAAAGGCCCCGAGAGAGTTATCAGATGGGACATATGAGACGTTGACTGCAGCTTTTTGCCTTGGTTCTTCCTAGTGCCTATAATGGGAAACTCACTCCAAAGAAAACCTAATAAGTCATTGTCCCCAGTCTAACTCTCAAAAACTGAAGAGAAAAAACCAACATGATAGGCCCTCAAAACAAGTGGAAATGGTTAATTTTTAATGAGTGAATCTTCCAGCTCAAAAAGAAGAAAAGTGTTTTTTCTTGAATTTTTTAATTTAGTGGCAAGTCCTAGAGTATCATGATTCTTTCCCCCTTCTGCACTCTTCATTGCTGCATTTTCTCCACTTGCAGGCAAATATGGCTGTAGTAAAACTTTTACTCAAGAATGGAAAAAAAAAATATATTTTTCAACTGCCAGACAAGGCTAGGAAGCTAGACCACCTCAGCATTGGAGACGTTACTTGTCGGTGTATATACATTGTTATATGCAGACATGTATTTCTAACGTACACCCGTACTTGTGTGCAATTGTAAACAAGAGAATTGCAATATGGATGTTTCTTTGTATTATAAAACTTTTCCTCTATTAATGAAGAAATTACTGTTTAATTGACATACTCAGGATAAAAGAGAATGATGGTGTGTAATGGTCAAGGATCCTCTGATGCTTTACACAGCAATTTTGAATCAAATCAACTTTTTTTATCGTGATCCAAGTTGTTTCAAGCATTCATTTCATCGTTATCAAACAGCTGCTAAGACGTAGCGTACAAGATCGAATGGTCTTTCAGAGGTATAACAGGTGTTCTGCAGACTTTGCAAACGCCAGAATGTTTCAGAAATGTTTTATGTAACTGTCTAATTTCTTGTAGCTCAGCATAAATATTCTTAATTTGTCTGATTATTCAGTTAAATAATGAATAGTTAGATGAAATATTTTCATGCTTTATTAGAAAATTCTGCCTGTTATTCAGCTTGTTTTAAAAATTGTGACCAGTTAAATTTGGGTTGTTCAGATATTCTTATGTTATGATGATTAAGTTCATGTTCTGAGGGATGTGGAAAGAAAGAAAAGCTGTAGGGTGTGTTTTTAATTTTCTTTAATTTATCAGATATTTGAGTAACTTTTCAGCATGATACTGTTGATTGATAACCACTAAAGTAGAGTGATTTACCCAGCTACTGTGGCACAGTTAAAATTGTAGTTAGGACTACCAATTTTCCCACATTTTTTACAGTAGTGAAGTTCAACAGCACAATGTCCCATTCCAAAGTTTTTTTTACGAATGTAAATAATTGGCATTTTTGAAAGAGGAAACAAAAGATGTCTTAAGGTGCTGACTGCTATGCAGGAGATGAAAGGGGGCATTACAAAATGTTTAAGCTTGTGATCTATTTATTGCTTGTTTTCCAAAAGCACCGAGCTGATTAGAGATGCAAATGGCTAAGATTTTCCCGGCTTTGCTTAGGAGAAAATTTACTAAGGGTTGGACAGGCTTCCTGTGTTCTTTGTTTTTGTTTTTTAAGAGTATAAGGTTTACACAATCATTCTCATAATGTGACGCAAGCCAGCAAGGCCAAAAATGTTACAGAATATAATGGGATCTCTTCCTTGTAAACTTGTACAGTATGTGGTAACTTTTTCGAAATACAGCTTTTTGTACATGGTTTAGAGACAAATTTTGTACATGAAACCCCAAGTCCAATAGACTATATAAATAATTCTAAATGATCTTAACTAGTTAGAAGTGTATGTAGTTGCTTTTAAGTCATTTTAAATACATTTGTTTTAAGACTGTGCAAAGATTGGAAGTGGGTTTGCATTTCTAAAATGGTGACTTTTATTCAGCAAGAGTTCTTAGTAACTTCTTGAGTGTGGTAGACTTTGGAACATGTAAATTTTTTGCCTGTAATGTTATCCTGTGGTAGGATTTTGGCAGACAAATGCTGCCCTATTTTATTTTGAGTTTAAGTTAAATGTTTTCTGAAAACAGAAATGTGCACTGAACTCTCCACTGCAAGTCAAGATGTGGTAAAACCGAAAGAAAGTTCAAGACAATGAAATGGAATACTACTGTCGATTTCATGTCCACTGTGTTTTATACAGTATCTTTTTCTGTTCACTTTGGAAATTTTTACTAAAAATGCAAAAAATAAAGTATTGTGCAAAGATATGTAAGGGTTTTTGAAACTTGAAATGCATTAATAAATAGACTTGATGAAATAATCTTCTGAAGATCCATTTACTTTTTGAACCCTGAAAGAAAAGAAGAATACGTAGATTCTACTTAATTTTTGGCTTTCACTGGAAATGGTCTGCCATGTCCAGAAGTAATTGTACTACCTTTATGCTATCAAAGTGCACCTCTCAATTTTACGGTTAAATGTGTTTTTATCTGTATCCTTTTTTAAGGAAAAGCCCTTAAATTACCTTTAAATTACTTGTATGATCACAGGAATGAAACTTTGTTATCTTCAAAATGGAAACTATTTACTAGCGAGATGTTCCAAGCCTGGCACCACAGCTATTGCATGATACCTTCTAAAATAAATATATTGTTGAAGAGGAGTACTGGAATAATGTGCAGTTCTCTGAATGCACAACCGATGGATAAGAGTTTGAGATGAGCCAATATGCTTTTTACAAGGTTTTTTTGAAACCTCTAAGCTGGATCTGCGCGTGTTGTATAGTTGATTTAAGTGGTAAGACTACTTTAAGAAGCCAAGTCCTGCTAGCTAGTCTTTCATTCTTAGGGCTGTTTGTTGAGAATGGCCTGCTTAGACATCTGTTTCCGTAACTGAGCAGTGTACACTTTGATGTAATCAAAGCATGTTCAGAGTTCCTTCCTCACAGTACTTTTTTTTTTTAATTCAAGAGAAATGCTTCCCCTTATAGGTAATAACACGGTCAGGGCAAAAGGTATTAAGAGAAAATCAGTTGGAACAGAGCCCTTCTGTAAATCACCGTTATAAGTGCCTAATAGATTTGGTGGTGATTGCATTTAAATTTCTGGCTAGAAGCATAAACCAGAGAGGTAGAAATAATTCCAAAGCATCTAAAATACATATTTTGTGTATATTTTAGGAGGTATTTGGGGAGAACAAATGAGTACATAAATAACCATAATTTTTCTAATTAATATTATTAGACCTACTAGTCCTTGGTTGTAGGTATTAATTTATACATCTTGTATTTCTTATCTTTTAGAAGCACATATAGTCAGAATGGTGTAAATGTGAGAATAGCATCGAACTCCTCTTAAGATAGGAAATTTTATTTCTACTGTACAAACTGTAAGTCATTGATATCATTTGCCTTTTAATTAATGTTCCAATAGTTCTTTCAGGAAAAAGACACAAAAAGGAAGGAAGAGATTTTTTACTTCTGAATAGTGGGTGTTCATTATCACAGAGAGGTGGCTGAAAGGACAGCAGTCATTACGTCCCTCGAAGCTATGCTTGCTCCAGCAGAAGTAGGCTCCCGGTGGCTCTCAAGGTCTTGATTCAGTTGTTTGGAGTGAGCCGGGAAAAATTCCAGTAAGCACAAAGTAAGGCACTGCTATTGGCACTTGCAGCTGTAGGTATGACTTTAGTACATTATGTTCAGGCATTCAGACTGAGTATGCTGCAACTTGGGCTGTGTTTCAATGCCAGAAATTAGCATACTGGGCATCAAAACACAGGGACAGGATTTATTTGCTCATAATTTGTGAAAAGTGATGTCAGAATAAATATCTTCATATCTGCAAGAATTCAAATAGTGGATGTTCCCTTAATTTTCCTATTTGACTTATAAAAGTTTCTCAGATTGTCTTATCTGAGGATATACTAGCTTGTTCCAATTGGAGAATGTTTCTTCCCAGGAACTTTGGAAGTCCTTGAACTGCAGTATCCCCGTTACTTGAGTTCCAGCACACTGTAGGCATCTCTGACTTCTTTTCCACCTGCTTTTTGTGAAGTAATGCTTTCAAGCTTGTTTCTCCTGAAGTTTCAATCCCTTTAGCAGTCTTATTACCACATAACTGGTGGTAATGTAAAAAAAAAAAAAAAGCCAATTTTAATGTCTAAAATGTTTCTAAGTGTGTTAAGATGTGTAACTACAGGAAAAATCATGACTTGAAAAGCTCTGTGAACCTCATGCAAATCTCATTAAAAGCTGTCTCGTCAACTCCAGTGCTTTTTCATGTGTAGCAAAACACTAACATTGTAATTTCTGCACTGGAGAAGAAGCACAGTCCAGTTCTTTCTAGCCTTTGACTCTTGCTCCATCATCCTTCAATATCTTCTGAACAAAGCCTCTTTTTAAGGCGTGGGGGTAGGATTTGGTTCAGGAAGCTTACAGAGTTCATAGCCTAGAAAGCTGGTGGTAACTGATGCTGTAGGTGCAATTCCAATGAATGTATTCCAGTTCTTCTCTAAATAGACAGGTATTTTATAAACATAAACCTAAAAAGTAAAAGTGACAAATCTTCAGCTTTCTCCAGAAGCGAACACTGGATGCTAGAAACAAGCTAGGGAGAAGTGTAATTTAAGTTAGCCACACACACATGCTCTCACGCTGTTCTCTCTCTATCCCGCTTTTCATTGTGCTTCAGAAAACTAAAATGGCCACGTTGTCATTTGTTTCTTGTCTGTCTGTCTTCAGGACAGAGTCCACTTTAACTTCATGACCCTAAAATGCTTTCACTGGATCTCTAGCACTTAGGGTCTGGCGGATTATAGCTACTATGAATTTAAAATAAAAACAAGCCAACTCTCATCTAAAAACCTAACTCTTTTAAGGGTAGTTATGGCTGAAATTTCCCTCGTGTGCGTGTCCTCCTTGACTTTGGCTATTGTAATTAAATGAATACAGAAAATATTATGGAGCTTTAATAAAATAATAATGCTAGGAAATTTAAGTATTTGGGATGGCAACCTGAAGCATGGAATTAATCACCTCAATTACAATTTTTTACATAGAAGGTGAAAATACTTTTTGTGTTTAAAAAACAAATTTGCTTTGTTGAGCAAAATCTTTTAAAGCACAAACCTTTGTTTTCAGTGAAGATCTACAGATTCTTTTACGTGGAATTTGTATCTAAATCTGTAAATATTTATCGTAATCCAAGGATGTTACTCCAAGTGGCCATTTTAATATCAAATCAGCTACTGAAATTTGCACCTCAGTACAGACAACCATTCTCATTTGAAAAGTAAGTGTGCTTCAGTTCCCATCGTATTTAGTCAGCTTTTCTGTTTCTGTATTGACTATGTTTGTTTAAAGGAATGGTAGTTATTGAAAACAGCTCTTAGAAGTTAATGTTCTGGAAGGTCGGCAGAAATGCCTGCATTCCACATTCGATCACCGGTTGTTGGTTGCAGGATCGCTGGCTCTGTTCAGCTTGTTCATTTGTCATCCTTTTAAAATAAACCTGACTTTAATCCTGATAACATCTGTGCATTTTGATTCATAATTCCCTGCAATATCTTGGTATGGAAAACATGCTTTTCTCCTGGTCTTAGGACTGTCATTTAGAGAATTTTTTACCATTTAGAGAACACTTGAAACAATTTACTTTCAGAATACAGAGTTGTAGAAACAATTTTTAATGAATTGTGTGCTTAGCATTACAAAGTGACAAATTAAACACTCTGACATATGTAGTGATTTCTATTTCGGGATTAACTAACCATAAAAATGATCCCAGACGATATTTCTTTATGTAGTTTATATTCTGACATAGGAAACAAGGGAATTGTGTATGTTCAAATCCATAAAGTTTCTTTACATGTTCTGAAGACCTTTGAGGGTGTTACCATTTTCATTTGGTCATGCAGTTTCAAATCGTGGTAAAATCTGCTATACAGTGATTCAAAATCTAAAAATCCTAGGCCTTACCCGAACACTTAAATACGATTTTAATGCAAAAGTTAAATGAACTTAGTTGCACTAGAATTATGTGTACTCTACTGAGCATCATCGAAATAAATTACTAGCAATTTAAATCAGTACTTTTAATTAAAACAGGTAAACAGCAAAGCATTTTTCAATAGGACAAAGTTTAATATAGCATTTTCAGGTGACATGGCTATTTGTCTTGACATGTGGTTATGACAGATAGCTCAAGCATTCTGCATGTTGAGATGCATTTGCAGTTTTCTTAATGTTAGAAAGTAAAAAGTTCAAATTTCGTTAAGAATGTTATCTCTTTGGGAATGTTTTCTTCTATGAATTATTTCTCTTCACTAAGAAATAATTTAGGAAGGTTTCTTAGTCACTATTAATGTTTCAAAAATGGGAAATAAGACTTTGTTCCCTTAAATGCAACAAAATGAAATTTTTCAAAAGTTGGTGGCAATGATTCTTTCAAATAGTAATCTTTTTATTTCTAATGAGCAGGCATTTTTTAAAACTTGAAACAATCTAAAAATGACAGCTGCTGTTGATGAAAATTGCTCATTGATCACTTTCAGAGTAGTTGATCAAAGCATGTATATCAGCTTACCGTTAAACAGATTTTTTAAAATGTACGCTTTGTGATGTTCTTCACCACCTCTGAAACTTCCAGGATATTTAATGTTGCCTTGTATCTTTAAAATATTTTACTAGATGAATAGTATTTTGAATATGTTTTGGCGAGTAGTTGTTTTTTGTGTTCTTGCTCACTTTCTGTTTTGTCTTGGAAAGCGATCTTCACACCTCACAAACGTTTTCTCCTGGGCTGGATGAAGGTGAAGGTTGTCAATGCTTTGAGAACAAAATGCCATTCTAAAAAGAGAACACAGCATGTGAACATAATGTTGCTTTTTAGGACGAATATCTGTATAAAAGTGTGCTTTCTAGACACACCGAATCCAACTTCCTTTCTCCTCTCCCTTACAGGAAGGCTGCTGTCTCCAGAGTGGGTGAGGAAAGCCGCGGCTGGGTGCTGGGCAGGAGGAACGCAGGCAAAGGCACAGGCAGCTCCGGCTTGGAGAGAGCGTCTGCCTCCATCTCCCTGTGGTGTCATAGCTGCTATGCTGTGCTCCACAGCATCCCCGCACAGGGGTCAGCTCTCTGCAGTCTCAGGGATCGTTGTTTCAGCCGGTGCTGTTACTGCTAGGGCTGCGCTCTTTGGCCTGCTAGTACTTAGCTGGACTACTGGTGTTTAGTTGTGAGACTGCTAAAAATCAGCTACGTGGGACGCTGACAACATCAGCAACTACAGGTGCTACAGTGCTTTCTCTCTTTGCAACTCAGATATGTGGGAATCTGCTATTTTATTGATCGTAGTAGGCGTTTATTAACTACTTTTAAGTTGTTAGGTTGTGTCTAAGTGTTTGTCAGATAATCTAACAAATGATAATTTATCATGTATATAAATATGAACACTGTGGGTTAAAGGTACATGGAGATAAAATACTGTCAATGGTTCGTTCAAATGCTTGAGAAAACACGAGACAACTCAAAACACATCTTCTGTTTACTACCTTTTTTTCAATACTGAATTTCCAAATTTGCTATTATACATGTTTGGTCTTCCCAAGAAGACAGAAATCTACACACTTTTCACTGAAAAAAATACTTTTCCTTGAGTGTCCTTTGTTCCTCCTTTTAGAATCACCTAATAATCTTTCATCCCCCCCTCAAGCATTAACAGAGTATTTCAACAGTAACATCTCATTTCCATTCCCACGACAAGCCCAGATTGCGCAGAACAAAACCCAGCACGTAACCAGCATCCATTAAAACCCAAAATCCCACTTTTGCTTGCAGCAAAAAATCTTCTAAGGAGCATTAGGTGCCTGAAGATACCAGCATCATTTTTGTAAGTGTAATAATGACTGACCTCAGTTACCCATTTCCTAGGATTTCTGAAGTATTACATCACTAGTAATTGGCTAGTGCTGGGTTTTTGACACAGCTGTATTGGACAGGAGCTTTCTGGTTAGAAAAATTAGTGTACCTGACGTAATCCTTTCACAGTCCTCATGCGTTTTTCTCAAGGTTCAAAAGCCCGTATTTAAACAGAGCTCTCTAATTTGTAGTGTATCCTATGCTTAAATTTGCTTTGGCAGCTAGATTACTGCTGATTTGGGATCATCACTTTTAAAACAGAAGGAGATGTTACAGAATTATTTTTTTTTTTTATGGCAGGAACATGTGCCAAGTGCTGGGTTAGAGGAGGAAAATACCTGCAAAATACATTTTCATGGGAACAAAACCCAGGAAAATATGATCCCTCCTCTACCCCGCAGCATACAGAGATTGTTTTATGAAAATGTCTCTTCAAAGTGTCTAATCTGTCTTTTGTGTCAGTATCAAGGAGATGAAGCTCTGCCAATAACAACTGTCTCACAGAGAGTCTGCAGGAGTTAGAACCGGTGCTGGTAAGAAAGACACTGTAGCAACAACAGAAGAAGATCACCTGCTAAGACCGAGCTGCAGTTACAAGGTAAGACACACTTTTTAAATTAACCTTCATTAAACTGCTTAGTTAACATTTCTCAAAGTATTAAAGCAGTGGGAATCACTACAAGTTTTGTAATTCTGTCTTCTGGCTGAAATTTCTCTGTGAATGAGCAGTTTCAAAAGTGTTATATTGTCATTGCTGTATGTAGAGAACAAGGGCACTTGACTTGGTGATCCAGTTTTGAAGCAATCAGCAGGGGAAAAAGCAGAAAAGAACACCCACTCCTCCAACCCCCCCCAAACGAATGAACAAACAAACAAACAAAAAACCCAAACACAGACTTCAGTTTGTATTCATGACTTTTTTTTCCTTCAGAAAACTTCTCTCAGGTGCTACTTCAGAATTCAGTTGACAAAAATCACATCACTGAATTCTCACTGTAGAATAAAGTACAACCAAAGTGCAAAAATTACTGTCAAATACCAGCGAAAGTGTGGTCTGTAGAAGTATAGATAATATTTTTGTTTTCCAGGACTCCTCACGTTCTCTTTTCCTAGGGCAGAAATTTCAAATTGTCTGTAGTTGAAAATTTCCTTACAGTTTGTCACTCCGGGAACATCTTATACAGCCTGCACTGTGCAGGAATCCATCATCAACTATCAGACGCTAGACTGGTTCTTAGAAGAATGAGACAAAAATAAGGGAATTTTATGATAAAACGCTTAACTTCAGTGAATAATCACATGACTGTGTAGTTCTGCATGTGATCCTTCTAATGAGTACTTTCAAGAATGGTGATGCTGAGTTTCTCTTGTGAAATAGGTATTGAGAGTAAAATAATTAAGATTTGGCATATTTTTTAAGTAGGAAATGGAGTTTTTCATGGCCTTAATGTTGGAGTCAATATTTATCTTACAAAGTAACTTCTTTTTCTTTGAAATTTCATATGGTCCTTATAGAGTGAGGTAATCACACTCTAAAAACAAGGCAGAATTTTTCATCAGTTATCATCATTCATTGTGTAGAAAATTTGCATTGCAGAACTTTTTGGAAGCTCTTCCTTGGATCTGTGTGCTAACTCCTTCTCTATCCTCTATTCCCTCCATTATTCAAGCATCAATAAAATCGTCACCCAAGGTTATTGTGCCTTAAACTCTTATCTGTGCAGTGGCAAGCCAGAACATTTTCCGCTATTCGTTTCTGACCTGAGAACAAAGAAGTTCTTTAAGTTACTTCCAAATCACACAGTCTGGTGTGAAGGGGAGGGGGGAAAGTGGATAAATTCACCTTTGGGGTGAGTGCCGGGACTCAGATGCTTGTCTTTGAGCTAGGATAAACTGTTTGCCAAACATGTATGGTGTTATTACAGAAAAATAGTGTTTTCATTGCACTTACTTTTGCTGTGTTTCCCCTGCTTTCACTCTTACTGTCTTCACTATAAGTCCTGGCCGATGGGTGCCTTTTGTCCATGGTATTATGGTTTGAACCGTGTCCCAGATATTTTCCCAAACTGCAGTTCCTTCCCATTTGAACTTGATCATTATTAGCTCACCAATGTCAGTGTCCAGGGTGATGAGAAAAGAGTAGGTTTTATTTCCAGTAATACCTTCAACTCTGCATAAAACAAAACCAGAATAATTCTGTCCTAATTATTATGGATTGAAGTGAAAAAGATTAGTTTCCCCTCTCTTTAAAACCAAAGAACAAACTACGTTTATTTCCTCCTTCTCCAGGAGGGATCATTCCTGTCTCTAGGACACTCTTCTTCCAAGTGCATGAAGTAGTGGAATTGGACAACATGCAGAAAAGAACCAGGAGTGGGAGAGGCTTGAACAGCTGGTAAAGCAGCAGAGGTTTCTGACAGCAGAAGAAAAGGTGTCCCATAATAGCACGTTATGTCTCTTGTCTGCTAGAGGAAATGCTGACTCGCGCTGTTGCCTTTGCTGTCGTTTATACGAAAGATAGTGTCCATCATGAGAAATAGTGATGGTTCTTTGTCTTAATTACAGCCACTTATTTATTTGTATTTAAACTGATTGGACCGGCCTGTGTTAGCTGTGGGATGGACCGAACGCGAGTGGACAGGGTACTGAATGTTTAGGAAACATCCAATTATTGTGAAGTTTGGTTTATATACTCCAGACTAAGTTGGTTTTATAGAGATTTTTTCATGCCAAAACTGTATGAACATTTGAGAAGTTTGTGATTTTTAGGGAGTATGGGTGAAGAGAGGACAATTTCCAGTTCACCTTGACGTAGCTGTGCTGAACGATTTCACTCATAGCATGATTACTATGGTATTGTAAATTGGCACCTTGTTTCTCACTTGTACAATGACATGTAACATCAGTACTCACAGTGTGATGGGCAGGCTTTTAGCATCCTCCTTAGAGCCTGTCAGAGAGATGGTAAAAGTTGGGTGTATCTGCTTGCCTTGGATTTCATTGATGAAGTGGATCTTGAACTGATAATGATAGACTATGGAAAGGAAGAATTTGAAAAGTGATAAAATTAATGGTCAAATAAGCAATAGATTTCTCAAACAAAAAAAATTTTGTTTGTCAAAGCAGAAGCTTGCTTGATACTCCATTTTGGTTTTTTAAACAAATTTGTTGCAATTAAAATACCCTTCACTCTGATTGCTGCTGTGCTGTGTAATCCCGTAGGGTTTGGGGCCCTGTTTAAAAGGAAGGAGAAAAAAGGCAACCTGGACTGAGTTCCCTTTGCAGGAAAAAGTGTTCTTCCATGGAAAGTATTTTAGCTTTTCTGAAGTTTAATTGTTGGAATTTTTGGCAAGCTGTCTGCCTAATCACCAGACAAACCCTTATGACTGTACATGGGTACGGATACATGATACAGATTGAAGGCTCTACCCAATTCAGTCAGGCTTTTTCTCCAATCGGCTAGAAAATTGCCCCACAAAACAGATGACTCACAAACTTTCCTTGACTGCATAATGATACATTGTGCTTAACACGCATCCATTAACAATATGACCTTGTTCAAGCACATTAATATAAGAAAGATGTCTTTCATATGTGAGATTTGGTGGGTTTCTAGAAGAGTGTTTAGTAAAGTCTTTGAACTGCATATTGTCCGAGTGAAAAATGCCGAAGAAACCATCAGTGTACTGATTAAGAGGAGTTTGACATTTAGTAAGTTACAGGAAAAAAACAAAGCCCAACATACAGTCAGAGGCCATGTGCACGCAGATATGGTCCACTAGATCTCAATGTCCAAAACTCTTCCGTCTGGTGGTACTACCATCCACCTTCTTGATGGATTTAGATGTTAACTAAGAAAACTCTGAGTAATTTCTGTTAACAGTATCTGGGAAATTAGGGTATTTTATTTATCCTGGTCAAGTTGTACATGGGAAACTGTTCAGGTAAACATACTGCATGCTAGTTTGTGAGTAGAAAGATGCTCTTTCCTCATTTCCTCTCCTCACCCACTTGATGCTTCACTGCCACTGAAAATGGCTCCACCGTACTGCTAAGGGAGTCATCTTTTTATGTGTATGCACAGATAGATTGTTTTTTTCTTTTGCAGCTCTGAGTGTCCACAGTGGAAGGTATTTGCAGGTGGAAAAGCTGTGTCTTTTTGTTGTTGTTTCATAGTTATTGTATTTAGTGAACAATGTATTTTGTTTTGAGAATGTGTCACTCAGGAAAAAACTGGCTGATTGTTTGCTGCAAATCTGATGAGGACAAAGTAGGCAGACAGGCTTGTTTACAGATTACTTTTATTACTATCCTGTCTTTCTCAGAGTTTTCGCTCCGTATGAAAATTGATCTTGTGTATGTTCTGATGAAGCCTAGGCTTTCATTGTGGTTATGATGCTCAGTTCAAGGAATAAGGCAAGTGTATTCATATAAAAACTCTGACTCAGAGTCCCATCACAGCTTTATTATAAAGGTTAACTTATCTGTAACAATTATTTTTTTGTTTGAACTGGGTTAATGTACGCTTCACACTATAATGCTATTAACTTGAAAGATGAAACACCATATTTTGTGAAGAAGCAGAGGATTGTGAAGTGTAATGCTGAGTTTCTCAAATTTCTTCTGTTTGGGCTTCTCACATGATGTTCAAACATTCTTTTTAAAGCATTACAAAGACGACTTTGTACTCACCCTTTCACAGTTGCCTCCTTGTTTGGGAACTTTGGTGAAAGGAAACCAGTGTCTGGGGCACTGCTATCTGCGTGTGCGCCAAGGACATTGTTTTGAAGCAAAACCAGTTCCAAACATAAAAACACAACAGATATTTACCACGTGCTGAAACTACCTCCGTGTCTGCAGAGGAACGTGACGCGTGTTTGTGTGCCCAGGTGTGGAGGTAGCAGGGCAGTTCGCTTTCCTGATTCTGACAGTGACCTGGTGTACTGCAGCCACATCACATCAGGAGCTAGGCACAGCCTCTAGAATTTTTAAATTTACTTCAAGTAGCTTCCTGAGGCATTTTGAAAGGTGTGAGCTGCTCCAAGTGTCAGTCAAGTCTGAGCAGACCCCGCCGGAGTCATCCCTGTGTACTTCACAACTGCATTAGTGGAAGACTTCCAAAATTATGTTAAAAGTACCTGAATTTTTCTTTCTTTTTCTTTTTTAATACTGTGATATTGCAGTCGAGTACTGGGCACTGTGGGGAAACAAGGCGTGTAGTGCAAGCAGCGTTTTTAAGCCTTTCTCCTCAGACTGGGAAGACCTCGAGAGTCGGTGCCAGGGGCGCGCTGTCGGCGTTCAGGAGCTCCCCGCACGGCAGAGCCTGCGGCGGAGGGCGGGAGGGCGGCCCCCTCCTCCCGCGGTGCCG
>NW_010403933.1:0-2943 GCF_000710305.1 Buceros rhinoceros silvestris
CGTCCGCGAAGCCAAGCCATGATGATGATTGTGTTGATATTCAGGTGTCTTGTCTTGGTCTGACTTAAATCTCTTCTCAAAAGATCTGTATTATTATATTGTTAACACTATAGCAATATATTTGTAACTATGGGTGTTGGAGTGGTTTTGAAGAGATATAGGGAGGGACCAACAAGTATGCCATCACAGTCATCCTAGTCAGTGTTTTTCGGGCTCTAGGGGGAGAATGCAATGCCAAAATACACACCTGGATACACTGCTTTGGCAGCAGAATTCATGCAATATGTTTAATGTATTTCCACAAGTTCAAAATAATGACCAAAGGGAATAATAATCCCCTGCAAGTCTCAATGCACAGTTGAATGGGTATACTTCAAGAGCCTTCCTCCTGATAAAACCTACATAAAATGAAGATTTGCCCACAGACTGCTGATGTAGTTTTCTTAGAGCTTTGGGTTTTATCAATAGTCATAATAATCCCATGTACACAAGGGTGGGAATAGCCGCAGTTCAGCTACCCAACAGATAAGCTCCTGGTTTGGCCCACTCACCTGGACTCCTTCCACAGCAAGTGGAGACAGAACAGACACCTTCACAGAGATATTCCTACCATCCCCAAGAGGGTTGTATGTAAACCAGGTGGGACAAGAGGATGCTCACATCATTGAATATCTAAAAGGACATACACAATCAACTCATCCCAGGCACTTAGCTTTCAGTGATTAAAGTTTAGGTGAATGTTTGCACAATGTGCCTAGCACAGTCCAGAAGTAAGTAGAATTGTGCCAGTTTTCAGTGAAAGGAACTGCCCTTCAAGGCTAGTGAACATCCCACTAATGTCCTTCCATTTCAGCTACAGATGCCTTTCCTCTGCTTTCAGATCCAGTAGGACTGGGGTTTTCTTTTGCGTTTATACACAAACCTTCCTGCATACATGAGTAACTCCTGCGCCATTTGCTTGTTCCACTTTGTTCCTTAGTGGTCATAAGCCAGATGTCTCAAATCTCTACTTATTTCACCAATAACAGAAAAGGTAAATGACATATAGTATAGGTTTTTATGTTAGGATAAATAGTGTTCCATTATTTTACTACCTAACAGACCAGAAAAGGTGAAATTAAAATAATTTCCCAAAGGTAAGTTCTCAAAAATGAAGGAATACCATCATTTTGATTGCTTGGCTAGCAGCATAATTTTAAGGCTTTTTGCTACTCAGTCGGCTTTGATCTAAGTTTTGTTTTCAGTTTTTAAACATCAGCCGGAGGTTGAGAATCATGGCTACTTGGAATGTTAGTTAAGTTTTTAAAACCGGCATTAACTTCCTTCCCCTGCTAAGAAGGAGCAAACAGCCAGAGGATAATTTTTATTAACTCTCATGATCTCGATGCTGATTGCATACAAATATTGGATCCGTTATTTGTCAGTTCCCAAAGAAAAACCTAGAGAAGCAAATGGGTCAAAGATTAATTGATCAGTGTGAGGTTCACTCCTTCCAATCACAGTTTTGCTACTGTGCCATTTGTATGTGTAGGATAGGGAAGTCAAGGTGTTTTGAGAATGGGATTTTTCCTGCACAGCACCTACCAGCATATCACCCTCCTTTTGTCTGGCTTCTCAAGTTGCTGCTGTGTATCAGTGATATTACCGCAGCCCTTCAGCAGCTGCCAAACACGGTTACAAAAGCCACTGATCTCAAGTGGGAACTATAGAGGAACTTTTCTAATAAAAGTTCGGATTTTTTTGTTTTTTTAAAACTCATGGTAATTTGTGGAGTTGGAGACATTACCTGAGAATGCACTCCCCTCCAGGAAATTCTACCAGGAAAGGAATTTGGAGAGACATCACTCCAGACTAGGGAATAGATAAGTGAATAGGACACTTGGCTAGGATGGTGAGACCTATTCTTTCTCTGCCTCAGCTTTTCACTAGTCCTGGGCTACTGCAGGAGGCAGTAGCAGTCTCTGCCAAGGCCTTGCTGGATGACAAGAACTATTACTTTGTAATACAGGTAACTTTATCAAGCATCTGGTTGCTATTCCTATAGCATATAGGCAGACTTTTCCACAAATTCCTCCTTTCCTGTGCAATCAGTGACATTGGTCTGGTTCCATGTTTATGGGTGAGATGGGGTCAATACTAAGTCTACACAAAGGGTGAAAAAACCCAGTTTCTTCTCGTAAGTTGCCTGTTTGTGGGGGATCCAAAAGCATAACTAGCAGCACAAAGAAAGCAGAACATAACCAGGAATGAAGGAATAAAAGTGCTGGTTTTGGTAGCAGTAGCCATTAGCTCATGTGCATTAAGCAGTAAAGTCACATCTTCACATCTCTCCCATCCCTTTTTTTGCCTCTTTTTTGAGGGGAAGGAAATTGGATTATCTTTTTTTTTATTCTTTTAAAAATGATTGGTTTCCTCTCACAGAGGAAAAGAAGGCTGGGAAGAAATACTGTTTAGCAATTTTCTGGACAAGACATTTTGAGGCATTTTATCCAGCCTTTATTACAGACAACCCTGAGCTGGAAAGCAAGAGGGCAAATCCCCATGAAGATCCCATTGGTTTGGTGCCAGAGATATTATCTAACCTGTAAAGAGCAGGTAACTTTGCAAAGTATAAAACTGCCACAGATTTAGAGGAAGCAGGTAAAACAATTGATTCTGTTGTGTGTTTCTGTCAGAAGTGGATGAATTTTTCAGGAACCTGCCTCATTCCTCGCTTCAGGACCAGCCATCCCTGTTGTTTACATGCTGACTCACCCTGTACTCTGTGGTGAGCCACCATCTCTGCAGTCAGGGCATGTAGGTTGGAAGAGGGTCTGTCTCAGCTTTCTGAAGTTAAAGAGAAATGCAGAATTTTCTACTCCTTAAATTGTCTGTAAAGTGGATTTTGGTTTTGAGTTAAAACTCATGTTCAAAGGTGTCCCGGTTTGAGCTGAAACTTCCTTG
>NW_010403934.1:0-5379 GCF_000710305.1 Buceros rhinoceros silvestris
CCAACCCCAACAGCCCTCAAACCCCTCCACCACAGCTTCAGCGACAAGCTGCCCACAGAGGTGCTCAGCTGCAGGAGGGATTTCCACACTGGCAGCCCACAAGCAAGCCCCCAGGGTGGGGGCATGTTGAAATACCCCTCTGCATCCACAACTGCCCCTGAGGAATGGGGCCATCACCTCAGCCACGACACTTCACTCAGGACTGGGGGAACCAGAGAGACTGCAGCTTTTACAGCAAAATGCACATTAACACCCTTCCATGAGGGGTTTTAAAGGGGGGACACTCACTGGTTTTGGGTGGGAGAGCAGTACCTGTTCTCCATCGCACAGACCTCAGGCTTCCAACCACAGCAGCCGTCTTCTTCCTTCAGCACAGCACCCATTTATCTCCTTGCCTCACCAAAATATCACCCCCAACGTGGCCACAGCCACCCTGAGCAGCCTCTCCCTCAGCACAGCAGAGGGGAATGGCAGGAGGAACTAATCAGGGCCCTAATTAGCTCGGAGTGCCGGCCCTTGGGCTTAACGAGCATCACACACACACCTGGCGTGGCCCAGCACCTCCCTGAAGTCACCTCTGAGTTACACCACCACAAAAACAGCCAAGGAAAAATAACGAGATAAACCCAACAAATCCCTTCCCCTCGCTGCAGGCGGCCGGGGCGCTGAAGGCATCTTGCTCTGAAGACATTCCACCATGTTAAAGGGTCCCCATGGAGGGTCTCCAGCATCACCCTGGACAGGAGCCACCAAGGGAGGGTGGTGCTCTGGGTGTCCCCCTTGTCCATCACATTCATGGTCCTGGATGTCCTTTCTCATGCTTGTTCAGGAAGCACCTGAGCAAGGTCCAAGCTGGTTTCCACCACTCGAGCAACAAATAACGTAGAAAATTCTTCCCTACAGCTACTCTCTGGTGCAACTGGTTGTGGGATTTGCTTGGCACTGGGGAACTGCTGGTGGCCTCTTGCTGGGACCAGCTCCTGCAGCATCCCCTGAGGACCCCAGGCAGAAGCCTTACCTCGGCTCTTTTGCCCACTGCTCTGACTTCATGTTCCTCTGGGTCTCACCCCCCCACAAACCATCTCTCCTTCTCCTGTCACTGCTGACTCCTCCATGACGGGAGGCAACCATTAATATTACATTTTCTCTTCCAAATGTCCACAATGGAGCTGAAAACAAGAGGCTTCTGACCAAAGCACCGTGATTAGGAAATGCAGATTTTTCTTCTCCCTGAAGCACGAGTGATCGGAGCCAGGTCTGTGTCACCTCCGCAGACGGGCTCTGTCAACGAACTGCCTTCATCGCTCCTTTTAATGAAGTCTCATTGATTGATTGCTCCCTGCCCTTACAGGGATGCTGCTGTCACCCAGCCTGCTCTTGCCAGCCCGAGGATGCTGGTGGAAGGGTTCAGCCCACGCCAGCCCACGGCCTGTCTCTCGGCTGAAATTTCCTACCTTATGGCACAGATCTGCAGCACGAGCAAAGTGACAAGTTTGAGCTGCCGTCAGCAGAGGAGCCGATGGTCTCATCTGAATAACAGCGCTCGAGTTTCGTTTTTAATTAAGCCCTTGTGGGTTCCTTGAAAGGTTGGAGATGACACAGCTGCCTCTGAAGCTGGCCTGGGGAGACATCCGGAGCCAGCACCAAAGCCTCCCTCCTCCTTGAAACGATATGAAATTGGGACCCTGGAAAAAAAGGATGAATCCTGAAGAGTAGCAAAAATGTTTTTATTTTCTGAGCCCAGGCTGGCTCTAGGAGGAAGCGAAGGCTCCGATCCAGCCCATACCTGCGCTGCTGAGGATGCAGGCCCCGATGGCGAGCCATCACTCTCCATCTCTGCGCTCGGCCGTCCCTGGGGGTTATCCCAGCGCCGAGTGCCATGTTTCATCTTGAATTTATCGCCATGGATGCTGACGGGGAAGCACTCTCCCTTGCACCGATGCTGCTGGACGCACAGCCATCAAAGAGCCTCAATTAAAGACCTACGGCTACGGGCCAACGAGTCCTGCCACGCCGCGATCCCCGTAAACCCCAACGTGTGCTGTCGGCTTCCCCTCCCCACCCTGCCCCGCAATGTTGTGTTTTGGTCCCGACTGGAAGATTTCCATCCAAGAGCATAAACACATTTGTCAGAACTGCTCACAGTGGCTGCTCTGCTCGGAGGGAGCGATGGGGAAGGAGCAGCGTTTAATTCCCAGTTCAGCGGGAGTCACGGCGCTGTGTAATTTGAGCTTTGTTTCCTCCGCGCTGCCTTTGTAGGTTGGAAAATCCCCCAAGCTAGGTTTCTACCTGGGTTGCGCTCATTTCTAACTGAAATAAAATAAAAACCCCTTGTAGTTTTGAATTGTCGTGTTTAAAAACCCAAACAATGCAGACAGAGGAGGTTTTTACAGGGGCTGTGCATAAGGAGAACGCTTTTTTCCCTGACCATTCTCCACACCGTCCTGTGGTCATTTTAACAGGAGGGTAAATACACAGGGAAAATGGTTTATGGGCAGGAAAATGAGATGCAGGAGCCCCACGGGAGGCACCACAAAGGCTGGAAGTATCAGATTTCTCAGTCATTTGAGTGATGAACGCAGGAGGAGGAGGAGGAGGACACACAACAGATGAAGGGGCACTGAAATGTTCACATCGTCTCTCTGGCAATGCCCTGCGCCCTCCCGCTGCCCCTCATCCCCTGCTTTGTCTCTTGATGCAGGTCTATGACTCCTGGGACTTCAGCCAACCAAACCACCCACAACAGCCTTGACAAACATCCTGCGGACACTGTCGAGTGGAGCTTGACACCGAGCCCCGCTTCTAGAGCCACTTCTGCCACCACAAAGCCCAAGAGCCCTCCTCTGCCTTTCCCCGCTGTGAAGAGCTCTCGTCGTGCGGCACAAGGGTTCGGTTCAAGCATTCTCACTCGGTGCCGGTTCCCGTTGCTCCACCACATCTCCAGGCACTGCTTTCTCTCCCTGGTTCCTCTTTGAGGAGCTGCTCAGAAAGGCCTAAACTCTGTCACTATTTACACTTCTCCAAGCAGTTAAAGAAGGCGTGAGAGACTGAGGCGCTTTCAAGAGAAGGAATGATGAGATTTTTCAGGAATGGAAATAAATCGCCAACTACTTCTACATCTTTTTTATTTGCTCCCTGGCTCTGCGGAACGTAAAGGTTACGTTTTCCAAAATTTTCACTGCTACAGTAAAGACCCAACAGTGAAAAGGCAAGAAAAGCCAAGCTCCTCATTTCACGTCTTGACTCCCCGGCATCGGGTGCCACCCCAGAGCTGCCCAGCCCCCTGTGCCTTCCCTTCATACGTGGCCCACGGCCCGCGCTGTAGCCCTCCACACACCTCAGAGCCATTTCTTTTCCCCTTTTGTTCCTGCAAGAGGAAAAGTGCGCAGAAGAAGGGCTCCAGCCCCGGGGGACACAGCTCTTGAGACGGTTCCAGCAGGGAGCAGATGGCGATGGCACATGAGCATCATGGCTGGGCTCACCTTAAGGAAACAGAGAAACTCATTTGTCCTGCTATCCAAACCCGTGTCTGCCTTCTCAGCTGACACGAAGCAGCCTTCCCTCACTGGCACAAACCTTCGCTGCTTTACTGCGAGCCCAGGAGGGTGCGAGTACCGGCACGACGGAGCCCCAACAGCGCTGCGTTACTACGGAAACACAGCAGTGTGTGCCCAGTGATGCAGTGATGCCCAGTGCCGCGCCGCTGACTCGGGCAGTGATTCTCCGTGAGGTCCCACGCAGTCCTGCATAGCTCTTGGAAAGAGCTCAAACCGACCGGAGAAACGCAAACAGAACCCCCGCACCCAAGGGAAAAGCTCTGGCCGCCTGCCTGCGGCCACGCCGAGCTTTTATGAAGTGTCAAACCATTCCCTTTCCTTATCGCTCCGTCTTATTTCCATTACCTTTCAGCGGGGGAAGATTGAGGATCCATTCCCTTGTTCAGCAACACCCATTTGTAAGAGCGGGATGGCTGGGGAGCAGTCAGTAAGCGATACGCCGGCCCATCCCCGGGAACTGCGCGGCAGAACAGTGCAGAATATGAAAGATATGTGGCTGCCTCCACCTAATCTAAAACTGTATCAACCGGCTCTTAACCTTGCCCGAACGAATTCAATTTGGCTATCAGCTGCGAATCCAATTCCTTGGGCTAGAACAGAAAAATCACTTACTAAAGCGACACTCCCCAGGGACCAGCTGCTGAAAGAAAACTCGGAAAGATTTCCAGCTGGCTAATCCTGTGATAGCTCACGCAAGACAAAGCCGGAATCATGAGGCCTCTTCGTCAAACACAAGCAAAACGCAGGGAAACACGGGAACAGCATTACAAGTACATGGGAGGGAGAAGTGTTGGGGAATCGTTAGCGAAGCTCAGGGGAGGTGCAGGAGAACACAAGGATGGGCAGAGGACAGAGATGTGGAATCTGAGGGTGTTTGACTAGTCCCAGAGGGTCTATAAAGAGAGAGGTGCTCAAAGCCAAGCGGACAAAGTGTGGAGAGCCACAGCCTGCAGACCTGGGGAGCAGAGCCAAGACCGTGAGGTGGTGATGCAGAACGTCAGCTCAGTGCAGATCTGTCCCGGGCCTGCTGTCCGGAGCTGTTTCCCCAGAAAATCCCACTGCCACCACCCTGTATCACAAATTATCCCTCCCCCTTGTTGTTCTCCCCCTCACTGACAACATCACCCACATCTTCCCCTTCCCTCTGTTTTACCCCTGGAGACGACCCGGGGTGGAGAAACCCCGGCCCCTACGTTGCCTCTTTGCCGTCCTTCCATCCAGGAGATGGTTTCCTCTCCAGTGTCCCTTTCCCCCACACCAGATCGTGGCCGAGAGGCGCCTGCGTGGCGGTTTGATTTCCCCCGGCTCGGGCAGGGCTGTGCCAACCGCGCTGCGCTATCGACTTACGCTCGTGGTTAATTGAATTGTCTTGTACTACACTTTGTTTAAGCCGCTGAGCGACGGCTCTCACTTGAGCACCCAGCTCACAGTGAAATAAGCTCAGGGATGACACGCTCAGTGTCAAACCCCACTGGCCACCCAACTCCCCTCCCCAAAAAGCTGCTCCCCCTCCCATGGAGACCGGCTTTGTCGGGCACTTGCAGGAATTTATCGCTATTTGGCTCCCAGCCCTTTTCCCCTCGCATCCTCCCCTCTGTGCAACAAGGGATGATCCTCGTCAGGATAGTTGTGACGGGGTGGCGATGGGAAGAGGGAGCAAGGGTGTGGGGTGGGGAAGGGAGGTGGATATGGGGAGAAGCGAGCACTCCACAGCTCCGTTTCATGACGGGGGGCTGCTGGCCTCCCCCTCGGCGCAGCTGGGCTGTTGCCGGGCTGCTGCCGCGCGGCACTGTGGCTAATGAGGCATCTGCTCCGGTTGACA
>NW_010403935.1:0-1010 GCF_000710305.1 Buceros rhinoceros silvestris
CCAGCCGGATGATGATTCTGTGATTCTGTGTTGAAACATCCCGTTCAAAATGAATTGTCATGGCTTAGTCTACTGGTATCTGCACACTTTCAAAGAAGAAAACAAGTTTCTCTTTATTGAAGAACTTATATTTGGTAGAACTAAAAATGCATTATGTGGAGTAGGATTCTCTTTTGCTTGTGTAGGAATGTATGTGGGAAGGAAGAAATTTAAGTGTGATATTTAATCACTTCTCTGAGACTTTAGTGTTAAAATTCTTTGGCCCCAATTGTAAGCAAGTCCTCAAATCCTGAGTTACAGTCAAAAAAGGGACTCCTTGGGGAAGTCAGTAATTTGTCCATTGTAACTTGTATAAACCCGTGGTGCTGAAGCGATGTGCAGCCTTTAGCCATCTCCTCTAGTTGCTGATTCCCTTTCCCCAGGCATGGACAGTAGGAGCGTACTGGATTCAGGTCGTGGGCTGAGTTGTTTTTGAAATCGCATCCCACTCCCAGTTGTCATCAGCTCATGGGGAAAGAGGGCTGGAGAGCCAGCAGCTGCTGCTATTCCCAGATCAGCTCGTTCTACTGAATCTGTTGTGGCTACGTTGTCACGGAGAGCAGCGTTTGAGTGAATGGGCCGCATGACTTGCTCTTGCCGCGGGGATCTTTAGAGTGCAGTTTCTTCTTTTCAGTGTGGTTTGCGGGTGTGCGTGGATGCTCTTAGCTCTCGCTGTTTGCAGTACGCAGAGTAAGCCTGCTGTTCTGAGAACCATCCCTTCTGCTGCCCGTATTGCTCTGACAATAGCTAACTGGCAGATGTAGCCAGAAAGACTGATAAATGCAGTCACACTTGTTACAGGCTCCTCCAAAACTTCTTGTGTTTTTTACCTGGTCAGATATAGGATTGCTGATTCTTGTGTATGAATTAATAACTTTTCTTTCCCTTTGCCACTCATTAGGTGAGAATTCTTTCTGCTTGTGGCTTCAGCGTTCTTCTGACTAGCTTTACGCACACTGCTGTGGACAATA
>NW_010403935.1:1097-9353 GCF_000710305.1 Buceros rhinoceros silvestris
CCTGCTGAAGTTAGCCAAATTCAAAGTTGGCTTCTTGCGCTTGGGCCGAGCTCAGAAGGTTCATCCAGATATACAGAAATTTACAGAAGAAGAAATTTGCAGGTCCAAATCAATTACATCTGTAGCAGATTTGGAAGAGGTCTATAACAGTCAGGTGAGAAAAGTGGGTTTTGTAGCCCTGCAACAATGTTTAGCCTGCACATGTTAGTGTTCTGGTTGTTTGGATGCTGCAGAGAAGGAACTCATCCCAAGGGCATGTTACTGCTCCAAGAAATCTGAGCTGAAAAAGAATGTCTGCATCACTTCAACTTCTTTATAGCCAGTAATGACGAAAATTAACAGTCTGGAAGTTGAAAAGCATTGTTTATGTCCACATAAAGTAACTTATCATTGTAAGTAGTAAGTCCCAAAGATTCCAGTGCTTTTATCTGAGACTGTGTGTGTGGGAGTAATGATTAACTGCTGTAACCTCTATCTTTACTCATGTTGCTGCTGTTTGTCCCTTTTCCCCTCCCACTTAGGCTTGTTGTGCCATTTGTACAATCAGCAGATAGGGGAGAGGAAGCTGTGTGCTGTGGGACTGACCTGGCCAAACACTAATTTTGATTGCAAGATTAGTTCTGCCTGTGTGAATATTAATACAAACCATAATGTGAGCTGGGTAAACTGAGTCAGTGGCAGCTTTAAATTAAACTCATTGAAAGAATGAAGCTTTATGGTAGTTGGGGTAAATGCCAGCTTTGCAGAAGCTGCCATTTTCTTTTTTATTGATAGGCATTGCAGGGGAATGATTGGAGTTATAAGGGAAGTGACTTAATGATTCATCTTTAGTCTCCGATTGCGCAGCAGTGGGAAGAACTGTGCTGCTCTTGTGGTTTTATCTTCTCATTGGAATTAAAAAAAACAAACCACATAATTTTCTACAGTAGTTATTTCAGCACACTCCATGAATTGTATGTACATAGAACCTGATATCGCTCCAAACACACAGCAAGAACAAGTTATTTACTAGATTCTCCTCTAAAGGTAGTTTTTGTTTGTCACTCGCATGATATTTGTCACTTGCTTGATGGAAGAATATGTGAGGCCAAATGTATGTAAGGTGTGCTGGTCTGATTTCAAGAATTAATAGTGTGATTTATTTTACGTTTTGGTTCAGTTTAAAGGGAAATATTTTTTTCTTTTAACCTGGAAAACATAGTACTAAAGGATAGAAGATGTGTCTTATCTTCAAAGTGTGTCTCAATTTTCAGACAGTGGTAGCAACATCCTGCATGGGAGTAAATCACCCCATCTTTGTTCAGAAGCAGTTCGATTTCTGTATAGTTGATGAAGCTTCTCAAATAAGTCAGCTGATCTGTCTGGGCCCGCTCTTCTGCTCCAAAAGGTTTGTGCTGGTAGGGGATCATCAGCAGCTGCCTCCACTTGTACTGAATGCAGAAGCAAGGTAAGATAAAATGCTACTGGACAACTATTAGTCACGTGAATTCTGGGAAGGCTCTTGCAGTCTTTTGACTGACACATTTTTGGTTTTTGTTTTTTCTCTTGTAACAGAGATCTTGGTATGAGTGAAAGCTTATTTAAAAGGCTGGAACAAAACCAAAACGCTGTTGTCCAATTAACTGTGCAATACAGAATGAATAGGTATTTCAAACTTTGATTTATTATTTTGGGGTTTTAATGTGGGATTCGAACGGCAAAATTTCTTGGTTTTTCTTGTTTTTCAAATCTTTAGAAAAATTATGTCGCTGAGTAACATGTTAGTGTATGAAGGCAAACTGGAATGTGGCTCAGAGAAGGTCTCAAATGCCACTGTTAACTTGCCCAACCTAAAGAAAATGAAACTGGAGCTTGCAGATGCTTCAAAAACATGGTTGAAAGAAGTACTTGATCCAGACACACCTGTGTGTTTTCTGAACACAGAGAAGGTAAAGTTCATTATGTTGTCCTTTCAAAATTGTATTTTCGATGCAAGTTCTCACTACAGTCAACATGTAAGACTTCACAGAGCTTAGGTAGGGTAAAATATGAAACTTAAACCCCATTTTTCTGGTTACATACAAGATCTGCAACATGCAAAATGTCATTAATATAGATAATCAACTGAGGGGTAAAACTGCTGCTGGAAACATTGCATCTAAGAGCAGCTGAAAAATGTAATGCAGACAATATTTCAGGAAATACTGAATGTACTATAAACTTTGCTCTCATGTAGAGAGTGCAGCTCGAATTGTAGCCATGTTGGATGCCCTTAAAACCGCAGAATGACCTCATTTCCAGCAGCTGAGAGTCAGCGGTGTCCAAGCTGTGTGCCAGTGGCAAGAATAATTGTAATTCTCCATGGAATTTTGCAGACATTCTATACACTTGAAGTGTGAGGGAGGAGTAGTGGTTTAGGTGTGTCTTTCACGGAGATTCAAACTTTTGCTAGAAAAGTAAAACTCTAGAGGAGATAAGAATTACACAAAGAAACTGACTTCTAGGTAAAATGAGGAACAGTTTGAAGGCATGTGGAAAAATATTAATAAATTAGTATGTACTTGTGGTCTGTGGTACTTGCTGTCACTGTAGTTAGTGGCTGGATTATGAAGATGTGAGTCCATCTTTCTGTCTAATGGGTGGATTCCCATTAACGCTGTTTCGCCAATAATTGTATCAACTGACGATCTTTTATGCTGCCCCTGAAAAGAACTGTCCAATCTCTTTCTGTGCTCCCCAGGACGTTCTTTTTTTTTTTTTTTTTTTTTTAAATAATTCTGATAGGAATCTCTTCAATAATCTAAAAATAAGCACAGTGTTTATTTTAGTGACTTAAGGCATTTTTAGAAATTCCTTTATCGAAGGGGAACTTTTCCAGGAGTAGCTCAATAGCTGCTGTTCCTGTCACAGAATGGTTGGTCCCAGGGAGGAGGTTTCTTCCAACAGGAAAGTGGCTGATACACTGTTCGTTTATTAGTCATTCCAAAATTGGTATTGTGAAAGATTATTTTTCCCCTGTATTCTATTGTTCATAGGGTAACCAAGAAAGGCTTCTGAAGAAAATTTCTTGGGGGGATACAAACGGGAAGAGGGAAGAAAAAATATCGTGTGACATGACTAGGAAGCTTGCATTTGTTATGCATACTTTTCTGAAAAAGAAAAAAGGCTCTGCTGTTTTCTGTTTAATCATGCAACACGTTTGTGACTGTAATCAGCAATCTTTTTGTTCCTCTTCTGCCAAACCCTGTGTCAGTCAGCACTTGTGACAGCTTGGGGTCTTCATGTTGAAAATGTGTATCTTTGATACCAGATTTTTGAGCAATTCTAGGCCAAAGGTATTTTTGTTGGGGTTTGTGGGTTTTGGTGTACTATGTGAACATAATAAATATAAATGTAAGCATGTGTTACCATAAGCATGACCTAGTTTTAGAACTTCTTTCCCCTAAAATAGTTTTTGTGTCTTTTTGGCTACATTAATGTTAGTGTAGATAGAAACCAACTGTTCATTGAAACAGTGCTGTTCTGCTTGAAGAAAACTGGAGCACAGGCAAGTTTGGAGGCTTCTTAAGTGTGATGTTTACAGGATAGTGTACTTAAAAAAAAATAACCCAGCAGTGTAGCTCTTGATTCAGTTGTCATATGACAGGTCATAACAACAGTTAGACTGAATGCGTGATGCAGTGTAAAAACAAGTTGGCTTACAGTAAGTATTAAGTTGTGTGACTTGTCTCAACAGTTATGGAGTAACTGCTGTTTTGGAAAGGCACTGGAATGTTCTAATATGAAGGAAAATATTTTCTTCTATAATCTGTGCAACATAGTGAAAACAAACTGTCACGTAAAAGAAGCTTGGAGGACGTGTTGCAGAAAAATAGGGTTCAGTGATACAGTGGGTTAGGGATCAGAATATAGTATGCCATTGTAGGCAGCATGAGTAATTATCTTCTTTTTGTATTTTAAAGGTCCCAGCTCCAGAGCATGCAGAAAAAGGTGGTGTAAGTAATGTGGCAGAAGCTAAACTAGTACTCTTCCTCACATCCTTATTTATTAAGGTATCTTTTATTTTATTACATTGTTCAGAGGGACAGCTTTATAATTAATCATTTTTACACTGCTCTAGGAATGGCAACTAGATGTATTGGGCTGTTCTTTGAGGGATAACCCTAAGGAGAAATTAAAGGTTGGCTACGTGTCAGAATAGAGAGAAGCCTGGGGTCTGCATTCAGTTCCCTGTCCCTTGCCTGGCTCGATTTGGGATGCAAAAAAAAGCTGGATGCTGGATTTTTCTAAGAGATGAGGACTTTCTTGTGAGAGAGGGGAGACAATTTGCCTTTCTTATTTCATCCAGTCAGCTTCAGATGTAGTACAGACTGGGAGTTCTGAATGTTCTCGTCGCAGTTTGAGAAAGAAAAAAATGAGAATTTCAAGAATATCTGTCTTTATACTAGGTTAAGATGAAGCTTGGGAGCTTGCAGTAACATTTGTTTTCTTTAATACCAGTTACACCTAGAGTTCCATCGACAGCTTAGTGTAGACACAATATCTTACAGCACTGTTTAAAAAGGGGTCTTCTGACAGTAATGAGTATCTCCAAGCTAATTGCAGTGACAATTGTTTTGGTTTTTTCTTCCTTCTGTTTCTCCTTCAATCAGGCTGGCTGTAAGCCTTCAGACATTGGCATTATATCACCATACAGACATCAGTTAAAAACAATCACAGATTTGATGGCAAAATGGAAAGAGAACAGAGTGGAAGTCAACACAGTAGACAAATACCAGGGAAGAGACAAAAGTATCATAATTGTATCTTTTGTTAGGAACAGTACTGATGAAAATGTAAGTTGCTCATATTAACCTGGTCTCAGTCAATTTTAATAGTTAAACCTCATTTCAAAATGCTTCTATATATGTTCAATTCTGAAGTTTAAGTAGGAAAAATAAAAGCGAATTATGTTTTTGTAACAGCTTGGCGCCCTCCTGAAGGATTGGCGACGTCTTAATGTGGCTATCACAAGAGCCAAGCACAAACTGATCATGGTGGGCTGCGTTCCGTCCCTGTGCCGCTACCCTCCTCTAGAGAAGCTGCTCTGCCACTTGCAGTCCGAGGCAATGATATCCTTTTTCTCCACGCTGTTTTGTAAAAGGGGGCGAGTAAGATTGGCTTCTTGAGATTTGGAATAAGGAGGCGAAGATGTTAAGTGATTTAGGTTGCACTCGTGACACTGATTGGCAACGCAGTACCGAATGTATCAATTAAACATGCCAAAAATACACTTCATCAAGCTAATGGATGGGTCTAGAACCTTCAGAGCCTTCAAAAGTAGGAATAAAAGTCTATGCTGATTTGCAAGTCAACTTTGACGTAATTTATTTTAATTTTGAGGCCTGAATTTTTAATGTTCAATGCTTTTGCATTTTTTTATCATCCTAGTTTCTTGGCATCTTAATGTCAGTGTGATTCTTTTCCTCAGAAGTACCATGCACATAAACACAGCGAGAGAACGTTCATGAGTAGCGTTGCTAGGATGAAAAATGTGTAACTTTCAGATGACTTTTTAATTTTTTTCTTCTTCTCTGGTGTTGCACTGGGTTTGCTCTAGCCATGGCTGTTTCCATCGCCGCCTTAAATAGTAAAGACCTCGTTAGCTGCTTTCTTTGCAAACACCAGTAGATATTCAAACAGGCCTTGTGTTTTTGTGACAGCGGTATGTTACTAAAATGCTTCCTTGACTTGCTACATCTTCAATCTTCCAGCAGCGGCTCATGAAAGCATCCACAAGTGTAACATTTTGTGATTGTGAAGATGGGAAGCGTTACAGGCGTTGGTGTATTTTCTTCTGGTGCTGCTTAATGTCCGTAACTGGTTAGTGAGGTGTGAGGGCTGAACCGTACTGTTTAATCTGATTGAAGCCAAACCAGAAACTGCATGGAATTATTTTAAAGGTTTCCTTGCAATAAACCACCACCACATATTTTGTTCTTTAAGCTGATCACTAAGCTGGTTTTAGTATCAGAGTACTGGTCACAAACCAGGAATAGGCAGTTCTCTGTGCCTTCAGGTACTGCATAGCTACTTCTGTATTGGCTTTTATCTTGATGAACCGTTATCTCTGTAAGTGAATGGGGACGCACTTGAGCAGGGGGGACTAAACCACTGCCGCCAAAGAAAACTTTGGTTTTTAAGACTTGAAAATGCAGTTTACATACAGTAACTCCATTTCTTAGAATTCCAACTTGAAATGCTGTGTTGTGCTGTTTGGAAGAAAAATTAGGAGAAATTCTTCTTCAAAGCCTCATTCTTTAAAGTGTGCCTCTGTTTTTTTTAAATACTGAAGTCTTATATTTATATATGTAATCTAATCAGTCTCTCGTATGGAGATCCCATGATGACTTTTCTAATCTTTTGATTTTGCATACATCTGGGAGAAATGGGATTCACAATGTTGATTCACTTAATTTGCTTTTATAAACTAAAGTTTTTAGCTGATAAATCTGAAGGGAAATGCTGCCCAATTGAAGATCGTAGTAAACTGACACCACAGTTCCATCTGATCTCTAGTCTTAAAAAAAAAAATTCCCAAGAAAAAAAGGAGGTGCATCTTGATGACTACGAGCTTTACATGCTCAGTGAGCATATGTACAACACAAAATACCCTCTACTTGACAGACCTGTTGTTTCTTTTATACTACCTCACATGCTAGACCGACAGGTTTCTTTCTCAGGTTGCTGGTGGAAACATCCTTTTTTCTGATTCTTCAGAATCGTTAGTGTTTGTTTTCTCTTGGATCGGTGTCAACTAGTTGTGTGCATATAGTTGCAGACTAACTTCCAGATGTTAAATGTAGGCATTTTCACTCTCCTTTTTTAAACTGCTCCCTAACTTTCGTAATGTTTGAAATAATAAAGTTTGTTGGTTTTGCTATAGTTGTTTACACTTTGTTAATACTTTACTTTATCTAATACAAATATTTTGAACAGTGCAAAAATAATCTGAGTAGTTGACAGGATATCCTCTTTATCGGCTGTGTATGTGCTTTGGGTCTTTCAAAAGATAAAAGTATATTTCACCCTGATGTTTTTTATTACAGTGGTGACTTCAGGGTAACATCCTGGTATAGAGAAGTTTTTCTTTCTATGTGGGGGATCTCTGTGTACAGAAGCTTTAAGATTTAGCTTTTCTTACACTGCATTATACTTATCCAGGAAGTGATCTGCATGCTATTAAAAAGTTAATAAATAAATATCTTCCTTCACAAAGCTGCATGAGAAACACACACCAGAACAATCCCGTACTTCCTTATCTACTCTAAAACCCTGTCCTTTCCTCTTGAGTGGTAAAAATAAAGTTGTTTAACCTGTACTCTCTGCTCCATGTTTGCATCTGGTCATCTCAAACAAAATCGAATATTTATATATCTATTGAATACATATATCAAAGGCAACTCTTGTAAAAGTAAAATGAATTACTTTTTCTGTTTGTCTTTAAAAGAGCTTTCTAATGCAGGAACAGTCACAGGTTGAGCACAAAAAAGGGGCAAAGAAGATACTTTATGCCAGAGTACTAGGATCAGAGGGATAGGTTCCTTTTTTTTTTTTTTGCCTTTTAAGAGGTGGGAATCATGGCTGGAAGAAGCTGTCCTATCACCGTGGGCTGAGTTTTGACCCTGTTCTGCCCTTGTCCTTCCACCCTCCTTCCTGGCTGGCCAAGGCAATGTTGTCCTTTTTCTCCGAGCTGTATTGTGCATAGTCCCCGAAAGTGGGTGAGGTGAAGCCACCCTTTTGTCCTGCAGCTTGCTGGTTGGCCTGGGGCTTGCTGCTCAGTCTTCCCGAAGAAGGGCAGAGGGGGAATTAAGCGAGTTCTAGTGCTTATGGATTCTCAGTTTAAATTTCTATACCCTTTCTCTCTGACAAATGCTTGTGGTTAAACAACCGCAGACCTCTGGGGTTGCCATGTTTTTTTTGGTTTCCTGGTGAGATTAAAATTCAGGGGTTTTTAAAATTAAAAACTCAAAGTTGAAATATGTGGTTTTTAAAAGCCCAACTTTTTTCCCAGAACACTAAAACGATTTTTTTTTTAGAATAACAGTAACAGCATTAGAGAATTATTATTTGGAATAATTCAAATAATAACAGTTGGAGCTGAAGACAGGTATGCTGCTTGCTTGTTCTTATCTTATTTCAAAGGCTTCGTCTACCCCAGACAGGAGCGCGGTTACAGCTGCCCCGACACCCTTGGCCCTCTCCGTTTGGGGGCTGTACGCGCCGTGCAGTACCGGC
>NW_010403936.1:0-4807 GCF_000710305.1 Buceros rhinoceros silvestris
TAGGGAAGAAAGAAGGAATAAAAGTTTAACAGAAGCTTTTTAGTTAGCTTTTCAGTAACAGAATTGCTATTTAACATGAATAAAATACAAGTGCCAAAATGACCTTTCCCAGCCAAAACTCAAGGCAGTTGGATTCCACAGATCAATTTCTCTGCAGACAAGCTGCTGTAACAACTCAAAATTTGTCTTCCACTTTCCAAACTTTGTTTCTTTCACTTGTAAAAAGAAAGTGTGCTGCCTGCATTCCACTCCAAATAATTGTTGCATTTCATCATTTTGACTGTCTCCTGCAGCACAGAACAGCACAGCACAGCACAGCACAGCAGAGGCAGTGACCTGCTCTCTGCTGAAGCAACGAGCCTCCCTGGCACTTCTGGGACCTGCGTCTCAGACCATCACAATGCCATGATGCGAGTGAGCTTTTTAACAATGCTTAAACACCGCTGAGACACTGACTGTCACTTAGACCTGACTCATCAAGTTTCCTTACCTGGTTCATCAGCCCTCTGAAGACCCAACTCTTCCTCCTCTTCAATATCCTCTCCCTCCATAGCCTCAGAGGCAGACTTCCCTTCATTCTGCAACTGAATTGCCAGAGTGTTACTCAGAATAACTCGCTACCCTCCAGCATTTCACAAACGGTTCAACCACAGCTCCCACGCAGGAGCCCTGCAGTAAGGCCACACTAGTCCAAGGGCTGATAGACAATCAGTTCATCCAGCAACACAGGGTCTGCTGAGCCAGAGCCTGTGATGCACTTCCATCTCCTACCTATGAACTATTCCTGAGTCCCTTTACCCCTCATTTCTCCAAGGTGTGTGCTAAATATTTATTGATCCAGTTCACTGTAGCATCTTTGCCTTAAGCAAAGAGATGAAGCCAGGGATTTAAGTTTTCTGGGGAAAAATAGCCCCAGTAGAATGCATACAGTTAAAAAAAGAAAAAAGGATCCATTACTAGCCAGTGTTTTTTAACCAATCTGCAAGCAGTAACAACAGATCACACTGTTTCTATACGCCTTGAACAACAATGCATCGAAGAGTTTTGGTCAGAACAAGCAAAGCAGAAGAACGTGTGCAATGAAGATTACTCTGGTGCACCAGAGCTTTGCACCAGTTTGTGTAAGGAAACAGAGGACACAAGCAAAACCTTCTCTGGGAAGGGCCTGTTCTGTCACTATACAGATCCAAACAAGTACCTTGGATTCATTTTGATCCGATCTTCGTGTTCTTTTCATTATTTCTTCAATTCTCTGTTAAAAAAAGAGAAAATATTTGCAATGACATTCACAAC
The DNA here is from genome assembly GCF_000710305.1 of Buceros rhinoceros silvestris. Classification (NCBI taxonomy): domain Eukaryota; kingdom Metazoa; phylum Chordata; class Aves; order Bucerotiformes; family Bucerotidae; genus Buceros; species Buceros rhinoceros. The sequence goes on from NW_010403936.1 coordinate 1,294, forward strand.
TTTACATTTCAGCATTATGGTTTAAATTTTCATCAATCATAATACACTGTCCTATTTCATACATTTACTAGTTTTTTCACCATTTAAAAATCTCCAAGCCAGAGCTGGCCTATTTTGAAGAACATACTACTGAGTTAATGCATCTGAGACCGCCAGTCTGTTCGGTTTAACACCTCAACCCCTAATTTTAGCTGAGGAGTGCCTCTGCTTTCAGATCAGTGTACCTTTTTCCTTTCAAGCCTTTCCTGCATATTTTGCTGCATAATTCTCTCTCTCTCCAGCCGCTGTCTTTCAGCTTCTTCTTGAGCTTTTGCTTCAGCTTCTTCTCTCTGAAAATAAAACAAAAAGAATGGAGCACCCAGTACACAAGTCATTCCCACGAATCGAAAGCAGAGCTGTTACAGAGATTCTGGCTCAATGCAGACAGGATCATCAGACAATCACTATTTAATATTACCACACACTGCAGCTAAATGCCAATTACCCAGCCACTGGCATGAAATGTATATTACTATGACATTCAGAAAAAGAAAAAGATGAAGTGCATGGCTATACTGTGAATATGCAAATGTTGTTGAGCTACTCAGGGTTCAAACTATACTTCAGATTGAAGATTTGTCTAGGAAGGCTAATTTATAAAGTAACAAAATGCAATTAAATCCTAAATGGGGCAAGGTTAACTGAAAAATCCTAGCAGTCAGGTATTACTACCAAGATATCTGGTGCTGAGTATCTTCTGTTCCTTCTACACTGGAAAAATCTTTTCCAGTATGACTGGAAAGAAGACAGAAGCATAGCTAACACTCTGAATATTTGTTATAAACTTAAGCTTTTAAAGAAACGTTCAGACATATGCCAATGCTATCCAAATATACAGTTCTTCAAACACAAAGTTCATTGTAAAATTGCTTTAATTTTCAAAATTAATCTCATTAAAAGGAAGTCCACTTTCCGCAAAACAGCTCCCTTCAGTTAGAAGGATACCTTTGTAAAGGTACACAGGTATTAACCAGAAAAGCAGACCTGGAAACACTACCAAGCTTTTTCTCACAGGTATCAGAGCAAGCCAGATGATGTTACAGACCACCTCCTTACATTCCACAGCAGTAAGCTGGTAAAGTGGGCTCGGTACAAGTATTTAACGTAGGCGAAACAGCATCCCAGATGGCTAGAAAACCTTCTGCTTCCGCCCCACACCTGAACTTATCGAATGTTGGGGAGGGGCATCACAAGCAAGGAAAGGACTTCAAGACATTCTCAAATGCATCTCGGACAGGATGAATTCTGCTTTACATCATTCCTGAGATTTGTTAAAAACATTCTCTGAAATAAAATCAAAGACAATCCCCTCAAAAACATGTCAGCAGCTTGTATGAGGAGCACGGTTGGAGCCCACAGATAAGCAGACCTGGTGTTGAAGCTCTGCAAGTTTCTCCTGTTCCTCCTGTTCTCGACGGATCCTCTCCTCTTCAGCTTGTCTTTGCTGTTCTTCATAAGCCAGTCTCTTTTCTTCCTCCTGCTTGCGGAGCTCCTCCTCCTGTCGTGCTTTTTCCTCAATTGCTCTCTTGGCCATTTCTTCTTCTCTGACTCTAGAGTTTCCAAGATACGGATTAAAACTGGACACTTGTTTCTTTAAAATCGTGCATGTACATGAGATGGACTAGGAAAGCAAGCAAGTTCCATGTTCTCCAATCATAGAATAACTGCGTAAAGATATTTCCTGGTGTGGATTTACAAATGCCACCATCCAGACTCATCAATGGAAAAAGCACAGGAACTTGGAGGAACCTATCTATGGGTAATAAATGTTCTTTGCTCATTTAAGTCACAGCCAGGGCAGGATGCTCCACTAATGGCCTGTTTGACTGAGAAGCGGATTAAATTACAACTATTTAATAAATACCACCTGCATCCACAACATGAATGAAGCTTGCAATCACTGTCAAATGTAAATTCAGTTGGATTTTCTAAAAGACAGTTTCTTCTATAGTCTAAATTCCAGATATACTGGAGGTGTAAACTGTCAAAACATGCAGATGTACACAATGGATCTGATGACATCATATTTCTGATAAAACATTTGTAACAGACTATATGCAAGTTTATGACACCTTTATATACAGGAATGGAAGAGAGACAAAATCTGATGCTCCATAATGTTCACAGAAGCACAGACACGTGACCCCTGATCTGGAATAAAGTCAGTCAGCACGAAGATAATAATTTATTTTTAACAACTTCTCTCAGTGAATCAAATGTACACTGGTTTATCTCTTTGAATTACTCTGCTGCAACATTTCTGATCCACATTTAGGATCACTAACGTAACGTGCCATCAAACCACTGCCTGAGTTCATCAAATGAAAGTTTAAGAGAGCGAGGTTGACTATTTTGAGACATCAAACCAAATACAAGCAGTGTAAAAGGCACATTCTAGTTTGGAAATAAAAGCACCAGTGGTGACTGGAAGGAGAAGGCAGCAGTGATTTGCACAGGGACGACGCATTACATAAACACTGAGACAGGCTAATGAGATACACAGCACCCTGCCCCATCTCTAACAGTACTGGATTTTCAGGATCTTTAATGCTTCGGAAACAGACAGCTGAAGTGTTCCAACCCCACCCCCCCACTGAAGGCATCCCTCCTTTCTCCCAGACTCTCACCTTTCCTCTTCCTGTCTCTGAATTCTTTCTTGGTCTTCACGCTCTCTTTGCTCCCGTGCTAGACGCCGTTTCTCTGCCAGGATTTTAGCAGCTTCTTCAGCTGTGGTGGTCCCTGCTACCGTTTTGCTACCTGATTCTGCAAAGGTTAAAAGAAACTGCTGTTAAAAAACCCCAGTAACTTAAAATTAATATAGATACTATCACTGGATCACTGAGATTTTTCTTCTGGCCAACTGACCCACCACCTCTTTGATCAGTGCTCGTCATCCAGCAAGGACATCCTGTGTCTAGAGGCCCACAAGAGCCAAAGGGGAGCCCTAAGGAGATGCAGAGCCACAATGTGTCACTGATACTGAAATAGTAACAGCTCATTTCAACTACTCTGATCCAGCCATAGTCCAGACAATATGGTTAAAGATATTCTCTGATTACCACAGTACTTAAAAACATATTTCTAAAAAGACACACTTAGTCTACAACACTAAAGAAAACTGAAAAAATACTGCTTTTGGAAATGCACTTAAACATCCTTCTAATAAACCAAACACATATGACCATATAGAAGAAATATTTTTTTAATATTTCTCTTGCTCAGAACATCTAATATTTGTGCCTTTATATTTATGGAGTATTTTACAGTGCAAATAATCACCATGTCAGCTGCCCTGAAGGCACATACTAATGACTCCAGTAATACCATATTTCTACACATTTGAGCAACAAATCCATTTCCAATTTTCAGGAAGATCAAAACGGCTTCAGATACCAGGTTAGCAGATATTTATACAGTCCTGCAGTTTATGCTTCTGCCTGGTGTTACGGTCAGAGATACTATAAATTATACATTA
>NW_010403937.1:0-3760 GCF_000710305.1 Buceros rhinoceros silvestris
CCATGTTGAACCCAGGACAGTATCTTAGGTAGCTTTTCAGCTTCTAGGCTTGTGATATATGACTTGCTTCCATTGGGTATGTGCTTTATTGATATTGTGGATTCTAATTTCATTAATCCAACATGCCATGAAGGTACAGACACCTTTCTAAAATGTTGTCCATATTGTCAAGTTATATAGCTTGACCAAACTTGTACTCAAAGCCTGAAACTTGAAATTTATTTAAGGAAAAAAATTATTTATTCATTTGTTTGAAGACGTCATTTATTCAATTTTTTTTCATTTATTTGTTACTTACAGAATTCTACATTGATTCCCCAACTGCTTTGATGAAAAGTGATATCAGGCTAGTTATTCAATGGTTAATCATCTCATTTTTTAACATCACTTTTTTTAACAAATTTCAATTTTTTTGAAAAGACCTAAGGGCTCTTCTGGTCCTCTGTAACTACTCCAGTGCTTAAAGGTCTATTGAACACTGTAGAAACAACAATATTTTCAATTTACACCAAGGAGATCTTAGGGAACACTTAGGTATAGATGCAAATAAGCACGTATGGTTTAGATTTTATTTAGTGTTATCTTTAATTAAAAGGAACAGTCACATCCTCGTCTGATACAAGCATAAAGCCTTAAAAGCGTGGAAGCTTTCTCTTTGAGATACAAGCTGTTCTTAGATCCACATCCACCCACGGATTTCTTCCTGCCTCTCCCTCTTGCATCCTTTCATTTTTGCCTCGGCTTTGGCCAGTTAGGCACATACCTCACATACTGAACATAATCAGGTTATGATTGTTGGTCCCTAGGCAACCACCATCTTCCAGTCCAGTGATTAAGGCATCTTTATTCATCATAATGAAGCCCAAACTAATTACCTTCTGTCACACTCAGTAAAATTTTTAGAATTTTTTTTTCCAATAATCTAATGATGCTTTACTATTGGCTGCATGGGACTCCAGCACGAGCATCCCGAATCGAAGTATCTAGGAAATGACAATGAGGGGATTTTTTTCCACACACAGCAGACATGCCTATCATCCCCTCTTCACGAACTCTATTAGCGTACATTTTGGGACACCTACATTTAAGATCGTGCTGCTTTAAGTTATTCACCAACAGAAATCTGTCAGTGATGTGCTCCTTCCCTACCACCTATCTCAAGCTGTCCTCAGCATTCTGTAGCCAGAAATTAACATTCCTGTCAAGAAAATCATCTCCCAAGAATGTAATTATAAGTGAGAATTTTCCATTTCCTTTGTTTATATCTCAGATTCACAGCTTATGAATACAGCCAATTAAAAATTTATTCTGGCAGGGTCTTTTTCTACTGAATTATTATTTTATACTTCCAAAAGGTGGAGTAAATATTCTGCACAGATCTCTGTTCCTCTGCAGCTAAACTGCTTCCAGTACTTGGGCCAGCTCCTTTAAATCTCCTCTAAATCGCAGATTGCCATCCTGAGAGACCTTTCAGCTCCTTGCTAAATGCTAAGTACCTTTACTACCTGTGGTTGAGCAACAGCTTTCACAAACTGCATATTGACTCAGCTAGAATTATACAAACAACCAAGTTAGCGAGTCCTCATTTACTGATTTTATTTTGTTATAAAAATGAGCGGGTTCGTGCAGGTTCATGTCGAAACTGAGGAAGCTGTCTGAGTTTTCCATGTCAGATGCTCAAACAGACCAGGATATTGTGTGCCTGTGCAGGACAGGAGCCAATTTTACTACATCAAAGCTAACTTGGTTCAGAACGGGCAAAGATAACAGACCACAGTAAAATTATGATGAGTGATGGTTTACAGGTCTCAGATCACAGCCTCCTCAGAAATATGTAGATGGTATATACCGTCAGTGACAGTTTTGTTCAATAAAGTCCTCCATTTTACATTCTTGTTTAATAAATCCAGTGAAGTATCTACTGCTGCTGCTGTTTTCTCTCAGAAAAGATGAGCCATGCTGAATTTAGAAAAAGTTGAGAGGTAAACATAACAGAATTTTAAATATATGACCATTTTGTGGTTATACAGTGAGGGCAGTACCTCCTCCTGCATGCAGTGGTGTTAATGAAATGCTACGGCAAAGACTCTTCACGATATGTCATTACTCATACAGCTCAAGTAAGAGGGGAGGGAAAAGGATCAAATCGAAGAGGCACCTTTTACACAGGTGCAAACGCTTGCTGTACCCCCCAAAAAATCACAGTTCACAGTTCAAATTGCGTTTCCAATGAGTGGTCCTCTTTTAACACAAAAATAGATAGAAAAAAAAAAACAACCGTGAGTATATGTAAGCAGTAATGTATCCCTGAAAATATGGAGAGGAGAAACTACTGCTTTTCTCCTGGAATTTATCTAAAAAATATTCTGACTGAAGTGTTGCAGGGATGGTAACTGTGGTTGTTTTCTCTAGCAGTAAGAGCTGATTGACTCAGCAGTGACCTTCTGAAAGTTGTGCTGTTCTAGGCAATACAGGAATGTCCAAGACGGGGACAAGATACTGAAACTGTGAGTTGAATTGGTGTGGCTAGCTGTGATACCATGCTGGCTGAGTAACAATCTTAGATGAGGTCCTGCTGATGAGTGCCATTATCTCTTGTTTGACTGCTGGAGTTACGGCTTATAGGTCTTGTGATCTGAGACTCTGTCCCACATTCTGAGATCAATTATTTCCATCATGGCATGCTTCTGGTAAAATGCTAGATTTTTTGGCTTTGCATGTTCACTTCTGGCTCCTCACTGGAGAAGCAGCTGAGCAGACCCATATAATGATCTGGTCCCTGGCCGGTGCATTTTGTTGGCTGCAGTGATAGTTCTGGTTGAAATCAGTGCTGGCAGCCTGCCTCCCCCAAAGCCCAGCACCATAGGTATCCACTCTGGTGCCACCACAAATGAAGGATGTGTGGCAGCTGGCAATGGCCAAGGCCAGCCACCCTGAGTGAGCTGTAGCCTCTGTTATTATTGAATCCTCAGAGTTTACGTCAATCCCCAAATTGTAGCTGTTCCTTCTGTCTTCCCGCACTCCTCTCCAGCATGAGGGACCCTTTCTCCTTTCAGAAGCATGGGTGACAGAGCAGGGATCAGGGGATGAAGGTGGTGGTGCAGCCAGGAGAGGAGGAGAGAGCAAAGGAGGCAGCTGCCAGCCTGAGGAGGGAAGAGAAGGAAGAGGTGATCTCATAATCTCTGTGTTAATTAGATGGATAGTGAGTTGGTAATCAGCTTTTTCCAGTGCCCAGTAGGCAGGCTGCTGACTCTCCACTTTTAATCTTAAAAATAATCAAGTGAAGTTGTCTCAGTAGTTTTAACTTTTTAAAACCATCCTATGCAGGTTCTCTTTTGGTTTTCCTCATCCTTGTAGGCGAGTTAAATTAAAAGCAAAAGAATTTCAACTCTACCTTTCAAAACTCATCAAATACCAGAATAACCTTCAGCTACCTTCTCCTCGACAACAGCTGCTTAAAAAGCACTGGCTCTTGATGCTGAGCAGCATCTTCTAGAAGATTTCAGTGCATTAATGCCCTTTTAGTGCTAAAAATATTAAACAAAAAACAAAAAAACCAACCAAACAAACAACCCCAAACACCAAACCCTCTGCCTGTGAGAGAAACCTAAGTGAGGTGGCCAAGCCGGACCTGCGCCTTCCCCCACCTCTCCGGGGGCTGCAGGCTGCTTGCGACTGGCACAGAGGGCTTTCGCCCAGCAGCGTGGCGGGGCTCCAGCTGCGCTCGGGGCCCCGGGACCTGCCCGCAGCGGCATCCCGA
>NW_010403938.1:0-5994 GCF_000710305.1 Buceros rhinoceros silvestris
TTGTGTGAGCACCCATTCTGGAAAATTCTGACTTCTACTCGAAAGCATAAAGCTTCCTTCTTTTCAGAAATTACAGATGACAATAAAAATATAATCTCTTCAAATTTTATATATTAAAAAAATTTGTAGATTGGAAACAGGAAGTTAATAAAATAATTAAATAAAATTCAAAATGTTGTGACCCATTTTAGATACAGCAGATGATAGTAAATAGCTCAGTAGGGAAAATAAAGGAAGTATACACAGCCTGCACTTCCAGATGCTAATGTCAGCTCTAGCTTTGGCTCTGCCTTGAATGTAGCCAGTTAGGGTTGGAGACATTGGCTAGAAAAATGATGATCATAAGGAATGAGATCTATGCATAAACAAAACAATAATACCGTAGCTCAAATTAGTACTGTTGAGGTCTAAAACTATAATTTGCTTAATACCCTTGGAGGAAAGGTAAGTAGAACTATTATGTTGTCATTATTATTTAGCAGCATTGAGATAATTGGGCTGTCAGTCACTGAATCAATCCAACTCACATTCAGAGTTACCAAAATTCATTATCTTCTACTGACTTTCTAGTGAAGTAGTCTTTTATTATTCTTGAGTCTCAATCTTTGAAACATTGCAGCCATAATTTTCAAACATGAAATTGCAAGTCATTCTACCTAAAAGGACAGAGCTTTTTTTTCTGACCTTATCATGCGTAGATATTCACTTGACAAGGCAAAGTGAAATCATGTTATCCAAACAAAATATTACAACCTGATTTTTTTTTCCCACTAGTCTCCTTCTAGTGGAAAATTTTTGTTTCAAGGTTGCAAAGTTCTTTCCTTTTGACTCCATCTTCATTCTATTGAAATGTGATTACTGTGCAATGAAATGTTATTGCTCTATCCTATTTTTACAGCTGTTCCATGATGTACTGTATACTGTTGTAGTTTAATAATGCTGCTAAATTTTCTTCCTTTATCAATTTCTCAGAATTTTATTATGAAGTGAAATGCAAAGATCATAGTAATTTTGGGTGTTGATTTTGTTTGGTAAACGCAGGACAATATCTGCAAAGACTCATCACCAGGCCAACGACTTCAATATATTTGAAGGAATGGTCTGCCATGGAGTCCCAGTTGTGACAGTTTCAAGAGGCAAAGTGGTTTATGAAGGCGGAGCTTTCAATGTCACAGCAGGAGAAGGCAAATATGTCTCCCGTCCACCATTCCCTCCATATGTCTACAAACGAGTCAGGCAGCGGGAGCAGGTTAATTAAACTAATAAATCTCTGTAATGCTTTCTACAACATGAGGATAACTAGCTCTTGGGAAGAGAGGTTTGGGGATTTAATGGTAATTTCTCTTACTAATCAAAAATCTGCCAAGGTGGGAGGAAATGAAACTAAGGACTCAATTTTTATTGCTCTTTACCTTACAGCAAAATATCGTAGACTAGTTCCTGCTCTTAGTCTGTACAGCTCATAGGCTAAGCTTTTTAAAGTAACTTAAAGCACTTGCAATAAAAGTAGATAAAGTTTTGCTCATGAGTAACCTGACTAATTGGTACATTTCATCACTGATTTCATCGAAAATTGGAGAGGCTTAACATCATATGCAGTAATAAATCTTACACTGAGGAAGAAATCCATAATTTTCTAACTCTTTCATGGATCAGATATTTGGAGCTAAACCCCGTAGACTATTGAACACTTGCCTCTAGTTCCATTAAAATGCCTCCAAGATGATTCTGTATATTTCTTCCTGTTGTTGTCTTGATGGACTGAGAAAGGCATGTAAAAGCAACTAAGTGAGTCTTTCCTCCAAAGACAGTGCTTTCACAGGACCTGGTGGGCTTCCTGCAAGTTCGTATATATAATACAGTGGATAGAGAGGAAAGTCCCCTCATAAACACAGTTTTTCCCTGGGAACTAAGAACAGAGAACAGATTATTGCATCTTTGGGTTTTCCAAATGTAAAGGAACATTTTTTTTTTTGCCTAGTACAAATTATTTATTTTCACTTGTGTTATGTTAGCATCTAACTACACTGTTTTCATTTTATTTTGAAACCAGATTCTTCATGTAAATTTGTCCACAAATTTTATGTATGCTATTAACCTTTTCAATGTGAGTGAAGGTTAATATTTCTGGGGGAAAAGAAAGGCAAAGAGAATAATCTGTGCCCAGACTTCCCAGACCTAGAAAAAATGTGAGCCAGTAGTCCTAACTGTGAGTTTGCTTGGAGAAAAGATCTTCCCATTCCACTGAACATGTAACTATTGATACAGTTGCTCCAAAGGTCATGCAATTCCATGGCCAGCTGCAGATAAGATGGTCTCACAGGCTAAATAGTGAGAACTGCTCACTTACAGTAGACACAGTCTACATTTTTAATCTAGGTAGATTCTTACTGTAGTTGCCTCTTAGATATGTATTATGCACAGAATTGTTTGTGCCTTTGAGTCCATTTAATTGTCTGGACATTGAAGATATTTGGTAATTTGGTAATGAGGACTGCTTATTATTATATCAGTTTCTTTGTTGTGCAATGTTGATCCCTTTGACTTTTGATGCAAAATAAATGCCAGGTGATGGTAATAGAAACTAGCTACTGAAAAGAGTTTTGTACTGGCATTACACCAGCAAATGTATGGGGCATTCCTTTTAATGTAAAATAACATGTTGCAGTTATTAAATGATAATTAGGTGTTTCCTCAAGCATAGCTGAGTTTTAGTGACTCCAGATTCTGGCATCTCTGCTAAAGCCTTATGTCCCATGTTAGAGGAAGATTAGTATCAAAACTAAAATAAAATGTCTAAGAAATTTGATAATTACAGGATTCTGAAAGTCTTCAGTGTACATGGTGGTATTCATTTCCCATCAAAGCTAGATAAAATTTTCCCTTAACCAAAACATCAAGTGCAGCATGTCTTCAGAAAGTGATTTTTCAACCAGTTCAACCTCCTGTAACCAGCAGCTGGGGTGGTGGATAATAAATACCCACACAAGGCAGGATTTGCTTTGTTTCACTGATGTTCATTAACCTCCCTTACCTGCATTAAGATCATCACTGGAAAATGTGATTAACAAGGAACAAACCTACAGCTTGAACATGCAGTGAGTCAGCTGTTTTGGAGAGCAGCTCAGGTGTGTTTCTTTGTACCTGTTCTCTCCTTGGTTATCCTAAACTAGCTGAACCAAGATTAAAAAAATCTATAGAAGCAACCAGATTAATTGATTTATGATTGTGTTTTAGCATATCCTAATTATTTATGTGCCATAATCTCTAGGGTTTTGCCAGTCCAAGATCTATTTGGATTAAGGAAGGGAGAAGCATCAATAAAATGAGGTGGAACATGGTCAGTTTCTTCTTTAAAATAATGGGTTTAGAATTGCTCTGTTACACTGCTGAACAGATTGAGCCACCCAGCTCCTGATGAGAGCTGAGAACTTAACAGTTTAATCCCAGTGTAGGGGATCTCTTCAAGAGAGAAATTCGAAGAAAGTGTTGGGATCCATAACATACAAAGGCATGTTTTCATAGCACTGCCATTTTCATTGTGTCCAGAAGACAAGTAACAGCGAACGATTTGAAACATTTTATTGCAGGTGTGTCAGCCTGTTCCTGTTAAGAGGGCACCATATACAGACGTCTCAGGAACATCTCTCACACCAAAATAATAGGCTCACTCCCCAGTTCTGGCTTTTGCAGGTAACTCTCTCTTTTGATCAGTAGAAACTACTTTACTTAATGCTTCTCTGGCACTTCAAGAAAACAGAATTGTAGCAGGCCATTTATCTTGTGACAGGCTTGTCTGAAATAAGCCGTCTCAGAAGCTGAGTTGTCTTGATATGTTTAAGTTTGATGAATCTGTGGCAGCCCAGGTATGGAAGACCTCTTTCTAATTGGAGCCTCAGTGTAAAAAGTTCAGTTGAGAGAAGCGGATGGAGTTTAACTGCTAGACAGACATGAGTATGGAGGCCCATAGAAAACCTGAGTTCAGTTAGCAGCAGGAGTACAAAGCATAAATGTTTGCCTTGCAAATTTATAGAAGAAAAAACCAAAACCATCTTGATGTGAAAAATTGAATTCTTTAGAGTCCCTGTGTTACAGACAGTAACTCTCCACCAGTTGTGCTGCATGAATTAAGCTGATAGATCTGTTTTGCAGGGACAATGACTGTCTTCATGCAGTAGAGGTGCTGTAGTCAATGTCAGCAATGGTCTAATCGATGGTTGAGCTGCTGTAGGGCTCAGTGCTGCTAACGGGAATAACACCCATCATCTACCCTTCTCTCCAGTGTCTAAGTGCATAGCTTGGTTATTTACACGCCCTCACCTGTATACACTCTAGTGCTTGGTAGGTCTCTCTGTGAGCTGATTCACTTGTAAGCCAGCAGAAAACAATCAGGTTCCTTTTTCTGGGTTAGTTTCTGCTGGTTTAGTGAGTTGAGCTGTCTCTCAGAAGAATATAGCAAGGATCGATGCAGTGCAACATACAGGTGTGATAAGGCAGCTGAGAGGAAGGAACAGGTGACCTCACTGTTTAACTGTTTAACAAGTAGAAGAAATGCTTCAGGAAAAAGTAAAAGAACTAGGTAAGACCTTCAGCAAGCACAGTTAAGCCATGATGCAATTGAAGTGTTGTCTACTACAGCAGGGGAGTTAATTAATGTGGGGGCACAGTGGGTGGCAGTAAGCATGACAAAATCCAGGTGGATTTTTTATATGCATATGTATACCAAAAAATACATCAGCTAGTTTGAGAAATGATTTCCCAGTAGATGGATGTAAAGCTACAGTTTGCACTTCACATAAAATGGGTCTATTCTCAGTGCTAATTCATATAAAGACAGGAAAAAACCTGCAATGGTGGGAAGGTGAAGTTAGCTTTTCCACATTTCACTGTATCATTCCTTTAAAGCTATCTAACACTGAACTTCTTTCAGGACCTCAGTAGCAAGCAGCAACAGAGTGCAGCATCCTATTTGTTTTCCTTTATCACAAGGGAAAAAGCTTTTGTAATAGAGAGGACTAAAGACTAAAGCTGCAATAGAACGAGGGAGCACTAATAATTCTTTCTAACTCCTCACAGTCTTTCTCCATTATTACCTCTCTGAGTGACAAATTGCAAAGCAGAGATTTTCTTTTGAAAGATTATATCATATTGTCTTTTTCTCCTCTGTAGATAAAAGCAAATGAAAATGACCTTGCTGTCCCCACCAAAGCACCGTATTCTGGGTCCAACAATCAATCCACAATCAAGTTCTTAAGAGCCAGCATGAAACAACAGTAACCAATAAACATTATACTGGGCTTCCTGCATGAAAACTGTCATTGCAATTTCTCTTTAAAAGGAATTTTTTAATAAGAAGTGGAAAATTCTTTTTGGAAAATGAAGGCTTAACACATAACTATAATGTGACAGCATCTCTGTAAGTTTTTAAAAGTAGGTAAGTTTAGGGATGGTGTTTCTTAATATTTATGTTTAGAAGTTATCAGCTAACCTACAAAGTACAAGTAATGAGCAATGGCCTTTAAGCACACACATTTTCTACTTTCTGTTAGGTCACAGAAGATGAATCCTAATTCTCTAATTTCCTGTGTTAGGAAGATCTCTTAGCAATGCAGAGAATTCTGACAGCAGATGCTGAATTTTATTTTTTGTTTTTCCTTGCCTGTCAGGTACAGAAAAATGCTGATTCAGGGGAATCATTTTTATTTAAGAGCTGCTGCTACATCTCCTGGCCCCGGTCTTTAAAGGAGTTTATACATTTTGTCCCTGCCAGCTGCACAGCCAAGCATTTATTCGTGCGTTCAAGTGTTTTCTTTGTTACACCATAGGCAAACCTACACTAACCATGCTGGTGAACTCACCTACAGTACTGTTTTGCATTTTGGCTTAATGGAGAGACACATCCATAACCTAAAGGCTTGTGAAGTGGGATCACCAGAGCAAGAGCATAATGCATTAATTTCATGTCACGGTTTGAGAATGGGGGCATTTTCCCCC
>NW_010403939.1:0-2443 GCF_000710305.1 Buceros rhinoceros silvestris
GCGGGCGGCAGGGCGGCGGGTGAGCTCTGCAGCATCTCCTGAGTGGAAAAAAGAGGTGGAAAAGGCAAATTTCATTATTTTTCCTCCGATAAATTTGCCTCTTTTCTTTTTTGCCAGCAAAATGGCACAGAAAAGGGAGTTTTGGGTTGTTGCGATCATAAAAAAAGGTGGAAAAATACAATTCATGCTTCGCAAAGCTCTCGCTCGGCATCTTCCCCAAACTTGTCGTCTTGGCGCAGCCGTCAGGAAAAAGGAAAAAAAGAAAAAAACAAGAGTAGACCAGAAGGAATTTCTTCCCCTTTCTTCTTCTTTCTATAAATTTATGAATTTTTTTTGTGCTTTGACTGGAACTGGGTGATGCAGCATTTGCCGAAAGCCGGGGGCAAGCACCACTGGTTTCCCTTTGCCAGAATAACAGTAAGAAAATGAAATTTTTATAATCAAATAATGAAATGATGATGATATTTTTATTGTATCGAAAAATTAAACTGTTATTTGAATTTAATGCAATGTTTTGGGGAAGGGAGAGGTGCCGCGATGGAGGAGATTGGAGGGTACAACCTTGATGGCAGGCAGGATTCTGCCAATTAAATTTCTAAAATTATCATTTCAAAGTAAGCCCAAAAATTCCTCCACTTTGCCCGGCTCTAATGGAAATAAAACTCCATTTATTTCTCACAATACAAATTCTCCCCCATTTTTGACCCATTTTCTTCCTCTCCGGCAGTTCCCTGGTTTCCGGATGTTCCTCAACCATTGAACAAAATGCTGACAAAGGGGAATTTTTCCACCTTTTTATACCTTTTTGATGGATTTCTTCAAGAAACCTGTGACTTGGTTTAATAAAACAGAATTTCCTGGACCGGTGACACACGACAACAGCGGAAAAGGTGACCACACCAACATGGTCAGGTCAGAAGAAGCTGTAGCTCCAATTTTCCTCGTGCCATGTGTTATTTTTGTCCTCTCCGTGGATGATCTGAGGATTGTTTAGCTGGAAATACTTTGTTGTGAATTTTTGCTTTGTCTCCCAACCCTTTTTGTAGCTAAATTAATTTAAAAAATGCAAATGTGACCCTAAAATCCTCATATTTTTTTTAATATCTCTTCCCCATCTCCCGCCTTTTGGGTTTTGTTTGAAAAACGAGGATTTCTCAGTGTCCACAAAGCAAAAACTAGTTGGTTTTGCACGCCCTTGGACTCGGGTTTTGCTGAACATCAGCTTTACGGTGGAGATACTTGTAGAAAACCAAATATGGACCTTGGAGAACCTCAAAAAGGAGTCAGATACGGCCAGAGGGTTGGACCAGTCTGAAAATCTCCAGCTTTCCTCTCCTCTCTTATTTTTCTGTGATTCCTCCAAAATTAGGGCTTCTAGGAGACCATTTTGGGGAAGAAATAATTGAGGATGTCAGAAAATGGGAAGAAGAAACAGCCATCAGCACTTACGGTGACAAAAATTGGGTATTTTTGGTGGTGTCGAGGTAAACTTCCCCAAAATCCCTCCCAAAAAGGCAGAATATTTGTCATTAATTCACAGTGTTTCTGCAATGGCGCCGTGAAACCAAAGGGACCCAATGGAAGGGGACGCTCTGCCTTCAAATAAACACAGATATCCCCAAGAAAAGCTTAAAAATAGATTTTTGCCCACGAGTTGCCTTGGACCGCAAATGCCAGCCAAGTTCTATGACGCCGGTGATTTTGTGGCAGTGGAAAATATCAGCTATTTTAGGCCTCTTTCCTGCAATTTGGAAAGTTGAGCATAAAAAAGAAAAGCGTCACCAGGTGGCTCTGCAGATCCATGTGGCAGCGCTGACCTTCCACTGCTCCGCGGAGTCTCCAAATTAAAAATCGTTTTGACGAAGGAAAAGGCTTGGTTCATATTTCACCGAACAAAACCCCCACCTTTCTTAGAATACAGCGTCGAAGACCAAGAGCCTGAGAGGAACCAAGTGATGAACTTGACACCCATGGCCTTCCCCTTGTGCTTGAGGATACAGCCACTGAATTTTGGGAGGTAAGTATTTCATCCTACGGGACATTTATTTGGGCTTGGGAGAATTGGGGGAGTTGGAGATAAAAGAAGCCCCAAAGTTTACCAAGAAAGAGCAGGACAAACTCAAAGTCATGTGAGGAGACTGATAGAATCATGGAATGATTTGGGTTGAAGGGACTATCAAAGGTCACCTGGTCCAACCCCCCTGCAGGGAGGACGGATATCTGCAACCAGAGCAGGTTGCTCAGAGACTCAAGGACCAACCTGACCAGGAATGGTGCCAGGGATGTTCCTGGAAGGGTTTCAGGCGTCTACCAACCTGACCTGGAATGGTGCCAGGGATGGGGCTTCTATCACCCCTCTGGGCAACCTGGCCCGAGGTTCCACCCTTGGGTCATTCCTGGTGCTCCTCTGGCCCTGCTCCAGCAGGTCCCTGTCTCCGCTTGT
>NW_010403939.1:2529-8817 GCF_000710305.1 Buceros rhinoceros silvestris
GCCACACTAAGGTCTCCCTGGAGCCTTCTCTGCTCCAGGCTGAACACCCCCAGCTCTCTCCCCTCTCCTCCCAGCAGAGGGTTCCACCCTCGGGTCATGCCTGTGGCCTCCTCTGGCCCCGCTCCAGCAGGTCCATGTCTGTGCTGGGCTGAGGAGCCCCGAGCTGGACCCAGCACCGCAGGGGGGTCTCCCCTGAGCACAGCAGAGGGGCCACATTCCTAAAGCTCCTTCGTGGATGGGTGGAGATGAGAAGAAAGTTGGCTTTAAGTAACAGAGAACTTCCAGCTTGTCCACAGGGCAAACTTGGACAAATTCAGATCTTGAGGCCAACTCAAACACCCGCAAGATGGAGAAGGAACTCAAGGAGAAGGAACACTGTCCTGACAACAGCCCGTTAAACTCTGCCAACTTGCTGCAACCCTCACTTGAACCGGCCGCCCAAGTTCGACTCCAATGCCAATGTCCCTGGCAGCGCCACGGTCCGCCTGTGTGATTGGCTTCCCTGTGGTTTTTTTTTATTGCAAGCAGCCGGAGATTGGTGAGGAGCGCTTTGATGTCGAAGGCAAGTTGAATTGATTTACTTTAAGTCGTTTAGCAAGCAAATTGCTTAATTGGCAATGAGCACTTGCGCTCTCCCACCCCGGTAGAAAAACTCCAAAAATATCTGTGAATAGGAGGGAGGGAGTTAAAAATGGTCCTGTGAGGACTCAAGGGAGAGGAATGAAGGCAAGAGAAAACCAACCCAATGAAGCCAAGGGAAAACCAACCAAGAAAAAGGGACCCAGAGGAATTGCTTGGTAGACCTTCAGGCCAAGGAGGTGAAAACCGCACAATGGAACGAAGCCATGGAGATAAATGGGTAGAAGAATGTCCACAAGGTGACAAAGGCTTGTCAGGTAGAAAACTTGTCACCTCAACTCCCAGGGCTGGAGAAAACCGACTTTCTTGAGAAAAATTCATTGATATTAATCACATCTCCATTATTTAGGGGTTTATTTTTTTTTTAAATCCTAAACTAGTGGCCCCTTGGCTGTTTCACTGGCCCTCAGCACGAGATTAATAGGATGGTAATTAGCAAAATCGCCCTACCAGCCATTTTTAAACACTGGCGCCATGGTTCTTGGGCTTTCTGGAGCATCCTCAGCCCTTAAAACTCAACCCAGAGAGTAATTCTACCCTTGGTCTTGGTCTTATCCATCCAAACTCAAATGTACTCAATGAGTCGAAGCACTTGGGCACTTGACACTGCTTAGCTGGCTAATTAGAATAAATCTGCCAACGAATCATTGCTGTACGTCATCCTTGTCCAACGCCCAGATGAGATAGTGGCTCCTTTTGGTGAACATTGCCTGCTGGAAGATCCCTCCATCGTTGGGGGAGTGTTTCTCCTCCAGCTGGGTCTTTCCTTGGGCTCTCCCTATTTTTAGCAACTCCCTCCGCCTCCTCACTTGAATTCCTCAACTTTCCCAGCTTGCCCGGAAGGGAAACGTCAGGTTTGCAGGAATCAGAGGCGCTCGGTACCTCTCCGCAGGCCTGATGATTTTCCAATGACTCCTGCTAATTTTCTGATACGATCCCCTCCTCTTTGTGCAGCGCTAAATCCTCATTACTTTTCCTGACCGATGCATTCTAATTAGATCAACACTTGAAATAAAAAAAAAAAAAAGGAAAAAGGGGGGGAAAAAAAAACCCCAAAAAAACGCTAAATCCTCATTACTTTTCCTGACCGATGCATTCTAATTAGATCAACACTTGAAATAAAAAAAAAAAAAAGGAAAAGAGGAGGAAAAAAAAGACCCCACAATAGCCACAGGACGGTTTTCCATCTCATTAACTCCCTCACTTATTATTTTCATGAAAATTACTGATAAAAAAAACCATGCGTCTCCATTCGCTGGGACCAGGAGCTTGGTTCGCCTCCTATCTGCCATCTCTCTCCTCACCCGGGATGGGAGCTGTTGCCATGGTGACGTGCAATAATAGAAACTAATAAATTACAAACGAGATGCTCGTTGAGCAATTATTGTTCTCTTTTATGCAAGTGTCTGGCTAATTTTGATCGTAAGGAACGCGACCATAAAGCGGCGAAGGGATAATAAGTCCATTTCTAGAGGCTATTAGAAAATAGAGGGAGGACGAGGGGGGGTTTTAGATCCATGATGAAGCTCTTCAGTGCTTTCAAGAAACCCAAATAAGACGTAAAACTTTTGCGGGGGCGGGGGGGGTGGTGTTCCCTCCCTGAACTGAGCTGCAGGCGGAGTGTCAGGGGCGCCGAGATGCTCAAAAAGATTTTTTTTTTCCCCCTTTCCACCACGATAAAAATGCTTTCAAGAACCCCCTAGCACCTGCCTCCTTTTTAGGGGGGGAACCCCAAGAGCCATCTGGGTTATTTTGGTGGGATTGTGCAACCTCAAATTTCACTCCAACCATCCTCCCCCCCGCCAAAAACCTGAGTGTCTCTGAGAGAGAAATCCTCAGGGATACACAACAGCGTATCAAGGATAGGTTTTGGGGTGCAACTGGCCATAAAAAACCCCAACCCTAACCCCAACCCACAGGCACCTTTCTTTCCCTGTATTAATTTCCCTGTATTTATTTCCCTGTATTCTGTATTAAGTTACAATTCCTTGTTTTGCCCAAAAGCCACCGAGGTGCAGCTTGGTTCCACCATTCCCGGGCATCTCCTCGGAGTTCCCCGCTGTGCTTGAGGCACCACGTGTTTCCTTCTCCCAGCTGAACCCCCAAACTATCCAAAAACAACAAAAAAAGTCAAGGTGGGACGGTTCACCATGCAGGAGGAGAACGGCGAGATGTGCCGGGGCAAAAAATAGAAGCAGTGAAGCCAAGGAGGGTTATTCGAGACCTCAAAATCTGCTGAGCTGCCTTGAAACGAAGACAAGAAGGGCGAGAGAGGAAGTAGTGGAGAAAATCGTGGTGTTTCTGTCCATCCCGCCCACAAATAGTATTTTTTCAGGAAAAAAAGTGAATTTCTGGCCCATTTTCCCATGCATCACAGCTTCTGCCATGCCTTCCCCGGCCACATTTCTTTGCTGCCACAGAACTTTAGGAGAAGACCTCGCACCTCCCTTCTGCAAAGCTACAAACGTGGGGGTTGCAGCTCTGCCAAACCCATGAATAAAAAAAAAAATTAAAAAAAAGAACAAAAACCTCCGTGGTGTCATTTATTGCACCGTACGAGCAGGACATGGCGGGTGGGATTTAGTAATTCTTATTCTCAGCTGGGGTTGGGCGTTGCTGCATTTCCAGGAGGCCACAAGAGTTGGCGAGGAGCCCTCAACCCTCCATGGGGCCAAGTCTGCCATTGGCCAACGCGTGACGCCAAGCGTTACCTGGGGGTGGAGGCTGATGGAGGAGGGGTTGGGGGAGTAGGGCCCCCCCAGGTCGTTCCTGAGTAGGTTGTCGCTGTGCATCTTGGTTTTGAGGCAGGTGATGTAGCGGTTGCAAAAGTCCTTGCACAACTCGTTGACCTTCTCCAGCTCCAGGAGGTGGATGCGCAGCACCTGGATTGCCTTCACCATCTACGCCAGGGGACAACATAAAATTAAAATCCAAAAAAATCCCCCAAAATCAATATTCTTACCCAAATTCTAACCCAGGACCGATCCCTGTGGTAGAATTAAATTAACTTCCTTCCTTAACACACCAAAAAAAGCCCCCAAATTCAATATTCTTACCCCAAATCCACCCCACACCCCCTCCCTCTGCATTTCTCCTCCCTCCCCATCCATCACACCGCTGAAATCCCCACAAAATTTACAGGATTTGCTCCCTGCGCCCCCAAAAATGTCGACAAGCCTTTGGTTATTCTCTGGAGGCCACTTCTTCTAAGGAGCCACCGGGGCTGCGGCTCCCCCGTAAGCTGTTGCCGGTGCAAAGCCTGGGCCTCGTTAAACCAGTCCCCCCCCAATAAATGTTAAAAAATTTACACATAAAACATTCACCAAGCTGGAACCGTAAGTTTTACAGCGGCTGTTTGAAATCTCACATAATATATAAAAATTTCAGCTATTCGCTCCGGGGCGATAAATCCGGTTTTATGTAACAAAGCGTCTTTGCATTTCAAAGGGTGGGTTTTTTTTTTTTTAACTTGCAAATTTTAGTGGTCACCTCTACAAACTGCGACTCGCTGCGGTTGGGAAACAGCCCCCAAAAAGTCCACAGCCAAATGCGGGCAGGAAAAGTGCAATTTTTGGTCAGTGAACAACAAGGATGGCGGTTTGTGGCCGGAAAAAAACTTATTTTTGCTTTTTTTTTGGCTTTTTTTGGTCTTTTCTCACTTTTTCTTCACTTTGTCATCCTCGGCGCCAGTGAAGCGCCAGGCAGAGGCGTTGCGCCCCTGGCTTTCCGCGTCCTCCCGGGGCTCAACGGCCATGAAAGTCAATATTCAAGGGCAAAGGCAAGAAGACCTGACACATCTACGTCTAAAAAAATAAATCTCTCAATTATCTCAGCTCATTTGCTTAGGGTCTCATTTTATGTCCCTGCTCCACTGCCTCGTATATCTGTCCGGATAAAGAGTTACAGTCCGACGGCGTACGTGCGCGGGGTTGTAAAAAATACAGATGCTGAATTAATTGACTGTGCGGCACTCGGCAGCTGATTGAGTTGATAATGGCGAGATCTGACCTTTTTCTAATTTCTAATTATGTGCATCTCAGCGGCGAGGAAATACATGACTCTTGTTCTAATGATCGCTAACGGTGCCGGCCTTTTCAGCCCCCACTTCGCCTTCATCGATATCCGGAGAATCAGTGACGTTAAGGTAAAAAAAACAAGTCGAAAATAATCAAAATAACAAAAAAAAAAACAACCAAAAATCACCCCAAAAAACCCAGGGACAAAGTCTCAGCTCAGGAAGAGGTTGAAATATCAAGGTTTGAGGGTTTTTCATCCCAAATTTCCTCTAGCTGGCACTTCCCACATTCTTCTGCATCACGTTAACCATCTCCTCTGGCTTGATGGAGGTCAACCATGCTGGTGGCTTCTGGAGAAGTTCTGGGCATCAGAGAGAATAGAGACACATCCTAAAAATAGCCCCAAAATACCTGTTTTTATACATGAATATGAATCTATCCAGTGCCACAAGGTCATACGTGGGATCGATGCAACCGCCCTCGGCCAAATTCCAAGAGCAGCTCCAAAACATGCCCGAGAAATATGATTGATGCGGGTTTTTGTTAAGAAACCACCAAAAAACCCAGTGAAAACAGCCCCTGTGGACACATCTCCTGCGCCGACCTGATGTTTCACCTTGATGGGCTTCAGCAAAATTTTAGATGTTTTGTTTGTTTTTTCATTTCTCTCCTCTTGCTCGATCATCGCACCCACTTTTAGCTCATTTAACGCCATGGGAGTTTTTTGGTGCACCTCAACCTTGGATGCACATTCAGTCCCAAATCTGAAATAATCCCAAATTCCATTTTTTTCTGGCTGCTCATCTCAGAGTGATCCCTGCTCTTGGCTAAATAGGCTCTGTAGAGCTGGCCATTATTTTTTTTGGAGGGCTTTCCAGACTCCTAAGCTCCTCTTGATGAAGGGATGGCCCAAAAGTCTCCTCCATGAGCTGACATGGCACCAAAATCGCAGGATTTTAATCCATCTTGAAGCAATTTCTTGCTTTTTTTAGGGAAACGGTGGGTGCTGCATGTGGATGAGAATTGCGAGTTCTTCCCTTCGTGACGGGTCATCGGACAAAACCACCTCCTTAATATCTCTAATATGTGGAAAAAACTGATGTGAATTGCCTGATTTTGCTTCTTTTTGGGGATGGAAATCCCTCTGCTACACATCCCAGGGATCACGCCAGCCCCTGGGGAAGGTGTTTTGCTCTTTCCATCAACAGTGGTGGGCAAAATTGGCTCTTTGGACCTTAAAAACTTGCTTACAGAGCACTGGGAGAGTCCACTAGGGTGGTGTCACAGACCTATTTACCCGTGGAGACCACACACGGAAGCTTCTTGGATCAACTAATGGGATTTGGGGATGTTTCCTGAGGTCCCCAAAGAGAAAAGCTCCATCCCATCCCAAGCAGAGTCTTCTGAGGCACCTTCCGGTGGCAATAGGAACGGTAGGGAATTTGGGTTGCTCTGACAGAGAAGCCTCTCACAGGGGACCTTAGGGAAAAGCTCTCAGAGAAGGTCCTTGAGAAGGCCTCACAAGGTCTACAGAGAATATTGCCAAGATGGCCAACGCTACAAACGAAGCCCAAAGACATTGCCCAAGGTGGTAGATCTTCATAATTTATTCCTCAGCCCCCCACTTCTCCCT
>NW_010403940.1:0-6819 GCF_000710305.1 Buceros rhinoceros silvestris
CTCCCTCCCCTCTTCGGGATGTCCATGGGCACTGCAGCATCCTTCCCCTCCCTGTGGCCGTCTCTGTGGCCTTTCCCTGCAGTCCTCCTGCCCTAAACCCCCACTCCCTCCGGCACCCGGGCGTTTTCCCTCCGCTCTGTCACGGCCCGGGGCAGCACCCTGCCTCGGAGCCTTCTGCTCACATGCCCTCCTTGCTGCTGTGGTCCTGGGGGGCTTCTCGGGCACTGCAAACCCCCTCCCCGTTGACTCCTATTTTCTAAGCCACTTGTCCGAAATTGTGTGCGCATAAACCGTTACTAAACGTGCTGGTGCGTTGAATACGGTTTGCCTGTTTTGTGGTGTTCGGGCTTTTTTGTCAGCGTCCTGGGATCAGATTGTAACTCTTCAGATGCGGATTTCAATGACCCCTTTGCTGCTGTACTGTCAGTAGCACACCCCCTCTCCTAGAGCACCTGCTGCTCATATGCCTCTGATTTAACACGGTACTTCACAATGTGCTTAACCCAGTGTGGTCTGTAATTCCATGGCTGTTCTCGCAGATCTTTCCTCATTTTATGCTGCATTTTTTGTCACATTGGCTTTTTCCCCTTATGTGCTACAATTCCTTACTGCTCGGTATCTTTTGCAGCCCTTTTCCCCGTATTTTTTGGTTATTTTGTGACTTCTGTTTTTTCCTTCTTGATCCCTCCAGCTCTTCTTACATTTTTACCTATTTTCTCTGGGATTCTTGTTGAGTTGGGAATGATGTGAATACCTTTAACCCAGAACTTAGGTCTTGATTCTTTCGTTTCGTGACCTCCAGGCTTGTGACATGGCCACGGATGTAGCTGAGCCTGTGGTCCCTGACTGCAGAGGAGATGTGAGGAGCGGTGCCAGGTCAGATGCTGACTATCCTCTTCGGGTTCTCTACTGCGGAGGCAAGTGCTGAAGGGGCAGTTGTCCACAATTTTAACAGTGTGCTGTTTGTGAGGGCAGCCTAGCAGAATGAGAGAGTCAGGGATTTTCTTTTGGTCAGTTTTTATGGAGAAGCCAGACCATGCTCAGCTTCACCTTTCTGATCGTCTTCCTGAAAGAGCTTGTGTTGTGTATCTTACCTAAAGCATTTTTGGTGAAATGTAAGGGTCTTCCCTCCGAGAGATGGAGGTGCTGACAGCTTCCTGCGTGGAAAGAAGTGGGAGTGGTGCTCAGACTGTGAGCTGTGGAGCAGAGACCGTCCTGCAGAAAGCCAGTGAAGCCTTTAGCACAGAGGAGGCCTCTGAGCATTGGTGTAACGATAAGAAACAAAGTTAGAACTCATGGAAGTAATTGTTGGCCTGTGTTTAGAATTATTCTTTACTCATTACATTAGTAGTTATGTGGGTGAAATTTAAAGGGAAATAAATAGTTGGAAGGATTAGGAAAGAATCCTTGATTTGCATGGAACTCTGCACGAGTTTGGGTTTGTCCCGGGGCTGAGCCGCTCTCCTGGACGTTGGCAGCTCTTGGAGAAATGAAGGCTAACCAAATCCTTGTCGTTCGTTCGGTGTGTCTTTTGCTGTGGGTAGTGCTGGTGTTTCTCCTGTAACTGTTACCAGAGCCACAGGCATCTCCTTCCCTTCCTTCACTGAGTGGCTGCTCTTGCTGTGATAGCTTTATCCTAAGGCAGAGCGTGTGAGCAAAATGAGAGAAAAATTGAAATGTGGAGTGGCATTGATAAAACAATCCTCTGGAGTCAATCAGTGGTTATAACCAGAAGTTATGACTGAGAAGTCACCCCGAACTTTAAAACACCGTTTTAAATTTTGTGCTAGGCTGTGAGTGAACGGCGTTCTGTAACCTTTTTTTTTTCTCCTTTCTCCAGTCTGTTCATTGCCGACAGAGGTGAGTTAATTTTTTTGTTGTCTGAGTTTTGTCTTTCCGTGCTATGATTTCTGGCAGAAAATGATGATTCTTTCTTTTCTCTTCCGACATTCCGTAGTTGTGGCAGTTCTGTGCTTCAGCCACTGTCATCTTTAGGATGACAGGAGGTTTCTTATGTGCTGGGTGAATTAGCATACTACTTACAAGTATTTATTAGTAATTATCTTATTAGTGTACTAATACTAGTGTAGTATTTGTCTTCAGTCATCTGAAGGAGAAAAGGCTGAGCTGAACAGCAAATATAATTTGGTGTATTTGGGACATATCTTGTAGTTGCTCTACTAACAACATCCGTGTGACTTTTCTTCTCCAGTACTGCGAATACATGCCTGATGTGACTAAATGCAGGCAGTGGTTAGAAAAGAATTTTCCAGATGAGTTTGCGAAACTTACAGTAGGTAAGAACCTCTTCTAACGGAGGTGTGCCCTGAGATGAGTTCTGAAATGTTTGAGCTTGCCCAGTTCTCATCTCTTCCTTTCTCCCACTGTATCGAGTGTGAAAGTTGAATAATTGCCTTAGAAATCTGCCGTGCCTTTGGGTGCTGTGAAAATATGTTTGATAGTATCGGAAAACACTGGATAAATGTGTAGCTTCAGTAATAACATTTGAGCTTTCCCGCTGTAACGAGTCATGCCTGTGCTTGTTTCCCGTCCAAGTTAGTTTATCGAGTTTCTGTCTGTCCAGCCTGCTGTGGGTGGCTGGAGGAGACACCGTTAATCACAGGGAACCCGTTGATTCGCGTTTGGAATTTCAGTGTTAACACTAACATTAATTCCTGTCTCTCTGTGGAAATTACGTGACAAGACTCTATGGAAATTGTAACCATATCTTTGAGCGAAGGCTTGTCTGAAGTCTAATCTGCATAAATACTGTAATGAAGTTGTAACCCACGTCATTTGCTGTGCTCAAACAAAGAGATTGTGAATTTAGGAAACTCGCTGTACCTTGCTTGTTCTGTAAGGCTGTGGTTGTCTGGTCACTAATTTGTTCTCTTTCTGGTTTCTTTAAGAAAATTCACCTAAACAGGAAACTGGAGTTGGAGAAGGCCAAGGAACGGCGGGGGAAGAGGAGGAGAAGAAGAAGCAAAAGAGAGGCAAGGTCTAACTAGCTGATGGCGGCACTGATTTCTGAGCAGGTTGCGGCATCCCTTTCTCCCCGCTGCTCTGCACTACGGCGCGGATCCCGTGCTTCTGGTTGTTAACCACACTTTGGCTGGAAGAATCTTTCTTCCAGTGCTGGCAGCGTTAGTGCGGTGATAGATAGCTGGAGAGTAGCGATCGCAAATGAGAGATGAGCTGCATCGTGCGTGTCGTTGTTCTGGTCGTTGCTAGTGCACTTGCTCAGGGAGTAACTCCCCTCAGTATACCATCAGCTGGCACATCTCACCTCCCGCGGTGCCTGCTCGTGCCCTCTGTAACAGCGGTTCATGGACGGTGGAACGAAGACTGCTTTCCTCTGTCAAAGCCTCGTGACGCTGCTTGGGCCTTTTGTCCTTCCCCCCCATCCTCTGTGTTCGCTTAACGGAGTTTGGTTTTATGCTTTGAAAATAGGTCTCTGCTAACAGCTACATCTTCTCCCAGCAATACTGATAAAAAACATTGTCAAAAACCAGCTTGGAAGATATAAAGTACATGAAACAATTTAAACACACTTTTATCTTCTATTGGTGGAGTTCTTTCTGTTAATTAAATAGCACTTGCCGCTGTAAATCAGAATGCTGGCGCTGGTTATTAACATTTGCCTGTGGAGTGTCGCTCGTGTCTGTGGCGCTTCAAAATTCACGTTTAACAGCCCAGTAAAGTTCAGGTCTTAAGCCACATTGTCACTGCAGATGTTTTATTTTCATGTCCTGGTGACCAGTAGTGCAGATTGAAAGTGCTGCGTGGTAGGAGAAGAGGTACTCACAGCGCGTTAGTTTGCTTCTGCAGGTTTTCATGCTGAGAAGGCTCGAGAACATGAAACTTTGGTTACCCTGGAGTAACCTGATGACTGTGTACAAAGTAAAGCGAGATCTTAATCTGGCTTGCAGAATTCTATCGAGTGGAATATGTCTTTTGTATGTGTTACTCAGACTAATAAATACCTGCTCTGCGAAGCGTTCCCTCAGGTTGGCCTAGAAACAGGCAGTCAGAAAGCAGTGAATCGGTGGAAGGTTGGCAGTCAGCTCACGGAGCTGCCTCCTGTCTCGGGGCTGTGTTTTGTTTTCGGCTGGCTCGCGTACAGCTGTGTGGTTCAGTCTGGGGTCCTGCACCCATAGCTAGGACTTGGTCTGCTGTTCAGCCCAGCAGCCTGGGCAGGCAGATCCTCATGGGCCGGGAGGTGCTGTGCCTTGGGCACAGACACTAAGGGTTTGTGAAAAACATTCAAGTAACCGTTTGTGCAGGGGGTTACAACCAAAGAGCAATCCCTAAAGGAGGGGTGAAACGCAGAGCAAATGCAGGGATTAGTAAAGGGAGGGGAAAAGCCCTTGGCAGCAGGGCTCTGCTCTCCGAGCCGTACCTGAACACACATTTGGCATACGTACATCCTTATTTCTTGAGCTTTGATGACATGGAACCTTTAATAATAAAAAAAAAACTGAATGGGACAGTGTGCAAAATACATTGTTGTTTGCTAGTGCAGATGGGGAGATAACGGTTTCTTTGTTTATAAAGATGAAATCTGACCTTATATTCTTTTTTCTTTGATTACGTGTGAGTCATTTAACTAATTATGTAACCTTATACTGTTTTAAAGGTGGAAGAGGTCAGATAAAACAGAAAAAGAAGACTGTTCCACAGAAAGTGACAATAGCTAAAATTCCTAGAGCAAAGAAAAAATACGTCACAAGAGTGTGTGGCCTTGCAACGTTTGGTGAGTCGACTTTTGTTCCGTGGGTTTCCTTGGTTTACATGCGCGCGCCTTTAACCTGGTGATGCTGCTTCTGATGGTATTCCGTCGAGTGACCCGCTTCCATCTGTGCGAGGTGAAAGTCCTGCGGTGTTTTTAGCAGTTGCAAGGCAAGCCAGACGCACACTGACTTCCCTTGGTGATGAATTTTTAGAGGACTTAGTTCCGCGGTGTTTTCAAACAAACAGAGTTACGGGGTTTTTTGAAACAGGGCTTCAGTAGCAGTCCACGTGTTAGACCAGAGTAGCCTGTTGTCTGTAATTATAAACACGCTTCTTTCCTTTAAACTTGTAAATCGGTTATTGGCAATTCATTTTACCTGTTCTCGAGGCTGATTAACTAAGGCTTTAACTGCCTTTCTACGGCCATCGAATTCTGACCACAGTACACAAACAGTGCTGTCCTGCATGGCTTTGCTGCAGCTGCCAACGGCCTCTCGGTGTTCATAACGTCTTCACGCATTGATCGTGAATTCTACTAAAAAGGGAAGTTTTAACCTTGGTTAAAATCATCATTAACGAGATGACGTTACATATTTCCCGTGTCAGAGTCGCGTCACTTTTCTGGAGGGACCAGTAATAAGCTCTGGCTTGCCCTGAGCTGGGTGTGTAACTGTGCTGAAGCCGGTCTCACAGACGTCGGGGCGTGTTTCTGAAAGGAACGGACCCAAGCATTTCTGTGGAAAAACTTGTTCAATAACTGTGGAAGTTCCTCAGAACCAGAGAGGCTTTTTCGTCGATTCTGCATGTGCTTTTTTCTGGGAGTGTGAACAGAACGTGTAGGAGATGCTCGGTGATTTTTGCTAGATCTGTAGAGTCAGTTGTTTTGTATGTAAACCGCAGACTTTTGCTTCCACTGGAAATCATAGCAAAGCTTTAACTGTGAACTGCCACTAGTTTTTCAACAGTTAAAACAAGACTTTGGTTTTAACTGGAAAAAATACTTGTATGAAAAGTCTATACTTAAACTGTCCATTTTCTCATCAACAGAAATCGATCTTAAGGAAGCACAAAGGTTTTTTGCTCAGAAATTTTCCTGTGGTGCCTCAGTGACAGGGGAAGATGAAATCATCATCCAGGGGGATTTTACAGATGACATTATCGATGTGATCCAGGAGAAGTGGCCTGAGGTAATCAACCCTGATGTTAGATCTCTCGTGGTCCACAATAGCCTGTGCCTTCCCGATGGTTTTGGAAAGGCGTCTCATCTTTGGCAGCACAGATGGCTGTGCAAAAATGACCCACCAGTTGGTGCATTCCCACCTCTGAATGACTAGGGTAAGGGGCGGCTAAACCTGAAGTCAAACATTGCTTCCCTTGTCCAAGAAGCATCAACCCCCTAAACTCGTGGTGCTGTTACTGTGGGTGCTAGTGAGGAAGGGTGACAGAGTAAGTCCAGCTGTCAGGGATCTCTGCCGCCTTTGTGACCATTTCTTAACAGTGAATGCCTGAGTACTCAGACACCCGAAACAAAACCACTTGTGCTTCAGGAGAACAGATTAGCTAGTTTTGGGATGGCCTGAAATATTGATGGTTGAGAGTTTGGTTGCGCTGCTGTGATCGCAGGCAGTTTCTTTGACTCTCCCTGGGTCTGACATTGCTGGTGTTGGAGTTCTTTCTAAAGTAACTCCATAGACTGGCTGTATGCAGAACCCCGCGGGCTCGGCTGTGTCCTGTCGGCATCTGTCACTAGTGTAGAATTCACAGCAAGGAATCTGGGGTGGTGCCGCATCCTTCTCCCACGCTTCATTACCCCCCCAGAGAGGGGCTTGTACCCACAAAATACACTGAACGTGCGGTGTTTGGGCTTTTTTTTTTCCCTAGGTGGATGATGATAGCATCGAAGATCTTGGAGAAGTCAAGAAGTGACCGTGAAAGACTTCCTTTATTTAATGGTAGGGTTGTAAATGATGTAGCCCAAGTGAGGCTTCCAAATGCATTTGCTCCACAGCGAAGCTGCGGAGAACTCGCATTCTCGGTATTTTCACGGTTCCGTATCAGCTGCTGGGTTTGGGCTGGGGTTTTTCTGTT
>NW_010403941.1:0-2648 GCF_000710305.1 Buceros rhinoceros silvestris
TATTCACGACGTGTGGTGATTTCCCACCACACATAATAATATACTTATGCAATATTCATGGCATCAAACTTGTCTTTCTTAGATTATAATGAAGTCCAATACTCAAACAAGAAACACCTAGGAAAGTGGCTGAAAACTGTAACTGACTTTCCATTCATTTATTTTATCATCCTACTTATAACTTACATTTAAAATGATGTACTTATTTTGTATTTCTTGTTATTATTTGTATAGTACAAGTTGTTATTTTATGTTAGTTCTAGATTGGTATGAATACAGATCTTCAATTAAAAGAAGGTAAATGTGATCCTTCTCTTGCGTGTGTTTGGTGAAATCTGCATATTCAATTTCTAAATAAGCATCCCTTTCTTCAGAAATTCAACAAGAAAGAAGTCAGGTAGGATTTGTTTCCTGAAATTGTAGTGATCACCATGATTATGGGCCATGGTCTGTGATTTAAATATGTGACCATATTGCTAACTCCTTTCAGAAAAATCACATGTTCAGTCACAGATATGTTAATTTGCTCCAGACATGAAATAATGGTAAGAGTTCACTTAAAATTCAGCTATGATGTCACAAGCTTGTGAAGAAATTAAGCTCCTCTACACACTCTTTTTATAGCCTTCTCTAGTCTTTTTATAGCTTCTTTAGTCTTTGACACTTGACCAATCTATTGGTATCTACAAATGGAAGGATTACATCCTAAAGCAAAAGGGATATTTTTATTAATCATTTCTTGGGCTTAAGGTCTACTGTACTAACCACACAGTGAAATTAGACTAAGCTATTAGAAAATGAAGGCTTTAATTCATACATAAAGACTGAACACATCATTTCCAGGGTATTCTTGCATATTTCATTTTAATCTGCAGAGTGCCCTTTTTTTTTCCTCCTTTGTACAGTATTGTATATTGGATGAGATTCATTATCCTTCTCCCCTGGGTGCATGCAATCCTTTCTCTGTGATCCAGATAACAAAAAAATCCAAATCCAAAACATGGGGTGATACCTAGATAATCAGAAAGAACATATACATTTTTAACTTTCTCAGTTTCCATGTGTTCATTGAGTACAGCAGATATATGAAAAATTATTCCCTCAAATAGAAAAAGGGTAAGTATGTTGTAGTTTTAAAGAACTACTTCTACATGGTCATTCAATTAAAGAATGTCTTCATTGTAAAAAGAAATAACTATATTCAGTTAGCTCCCTTGTTGCTGTGTGTGCTCAAAGGAAAGGGAAAAAAAATCAACTGATCAGGATTGGCTGATCTCAGCAATTGTCTTCTGACATTTCACTGTGGTGGTAGAACAGATATTTTCTGGAGAAACTGGGAGCTCAGTTTTATGATGCAAATTTAAAAAAACACGGCAGTTCAGAGCAGAGCTCAGACTTTTGTTCATCAGTCAATTCATACTGGTCATAAAAAGAGCATTGATGAATTTCAACATTCACTAATAAATATTATATATTGATTTATTTTTTAGTCAGAGTGGACATATGTGAACAATAAATAGAGAAACAAGACGGTAAAGGTTTTATCATTATTACTTAACCTATTATTTATTCTTTTTTATATGTAAAAAAGAATTTAAGGATTTTTTTTTCTGGAAGACAAATTCAAATAATTTGAAACATAAATGGAAAGAATTCTTATACAATATTCAGCTAGGGATCACTCACTGTTCTTATCACCAGTTTATAAAATGAGTCAGGCAGGAGATAGAAGAAGAGAAAGTAGTAGAAATGCAACCGAAGACTGGCAAATCAAGATGAAAGTGAGATTTCTTGAGGACCAGAGTTTTCCTATCTCTCTCTCTCCCTCTCTCATTCATTTCTTCCTCAGGAAGAAAAAAAAAAAGAAATAAGAAAAGAAAATTAGGCTGCACTTTGACAGTATATACACGGACACTGTTTACTTGGAGTTTAGAAACTATAGAAACTGTAGAAACCGGAAGATTTTTATAACCTAATTTGTCTTTCTTCTAATGACCTGTGAGGTGTCTCTATAAGTGTCTAAAAGTTGCTGGAGTTTTGAGATCAACCACTTTGCAAACATGTGAAGGAGTTCAGGTCATTATTTGCCTGAGTTATGCTTCTTGTTGTTATATAACATTTTGTGGAAGTACAACCATGAATAAAATATAGAAGGAAGACGTCATTTGTAGATACCTGTAGCACTAAAATAGCACTAACATAGCACTAATTATGAATAGGCAGAACTGATGAAATAATAGCAGTTCATCTATAAAAAAGTTAAGCAGAACCATTTCTAATGGTTGAGGAACCATTAGTTCTTTTACTCCTATTGCTAATCCTTTACTTCCTGGTGCTATGCGGGATTAGGAATAAAATTATAAATCAAAATATGACATTGTTTTCTATTTTCTGAAGAAATAAATTTAACTTAAAAAGTTGTTAAGGGTCGAGGGACCGAGGTACCCACTCCTCGAATTCCTTAACGTTTTCCATCTGCCTTGTTAGAGACAGAAAGGGTTTTAATAGGGGAAGGAAGAAATTCACACCTCGGTCTACATTTGGAAAAAACTGAAACAAACTTTTAATAAACAATAAATTCACACATAACGATACCCTATAAATATATATATATGCTCATATAGTTACAAACCAAAGGGAAAAAAACT
>NW_010403942.1:0-16156 GCF_000710305.1 Buceros rhinoceros silvestris
CAGGCCCGCGCCAGGGCGATGCGGGGGCCGTCTGCACAGAGCAGCTTCCTGGGGCGGCAGCTTGCGGTGAGCGGCGTTGCCCCGGCAGCCCCGCAGAGCCAAATGCCGTCATTAAACTTCCGTGGCCGGGCCAGCCCGGCAGCTGGTGCCTCAGCCGGGTGCTCTCCGTTTGACTGACACCGGTAATCCGGAGTATGGGCTCGGTATTAACATCTGAAAACTAAAAACAGAGTCGTTCATGTGAGGTTTAAGCCTACTGTATTAATGTGTTAGCTAAATACGACTTTTTGTGTAAAAAAAAACAAGTCTTATAGAGTTGCTTCTCTAAAAAAATGCTCCAAACTGGTGGAATAAAGACGAAGGAAAATGGGTCTGGTATTTTAGATAGGCCTCGCTTGGACTTAAAATCAGCTACAGTTAACTACTGAACCATCTTGGGGGTTTGGTTCGTCTTTCTACTTTCTTAGGCGAATTATGGTAGAAATTACTTTGGGAATGCTGTACCTCCTTCATGTGTAGGAAAGCTCTTGCATAGGCTGGAGTCCAAATCTATGTTTAGACTCCAGGTTTTGCTTAAAATTGTGTTTGCAAAAGCAGATGAATATTTATTGCTGTACATACTCTGTTTGCTTTGGATCTAAGTGTCATTTGCTCAGCTATGTAACTCAGACATTACAACCCAACACTTTAAGGCCATTAGTTTAAAAAACAGGCACCCCCCTCCCCTGACTCTGAACAGTCTTTGACTAAGCAGACAAGGTCATAACAGAAATGAGTCACAAATGGCTATGCTTTAAAGAATAAATCAGATATTGCAATTTCTCATTAAACCTGAATTGCTGTGTTACTTTTTTTTTTTTGTAATATCACAGAATCACATTGGTTGGAAGAGACCTTTAAGATCATCAAGTCCAGCTGTTCCCCCTGCACTGCCAGGGTCCCTAAGCTGTGTCCGTCATATCTGCATGATGGATACGTCGATCATGAAAACGCTACCTTTTCCTCTCCTGACCAAAGCTTGTCTGTGCGTTTTGGTTAGAAGACTAATGATCAATAGTGTGGTTTAGTAGTACACATTCTTGCTAATTGGCTAGAACGCATAGCCGGGAAGAGGAGGTTGCATTCACAATCTGAGCTGTCATTTTGCAAATATTTTATACTCGAGCAGAATTTGCATCTTTCTACTAGGAGCAGGCATGTTCCCCCCGCCCTGGCACCTGGCGCAGCACGTGGGCGGCAGCAAAGGAGCTTCTCTTTTGTGTTTCTCACAAAGTGATGGCAGCAAAGCTCTGCTTGGCACGGGATGAACCAGCCTGTAGAGTACTTTTTCTGTCAGAGTGGCTGCTTGCCTGCAAGGGAGTTCGCTAGTGTAATGATCCCACCAGAAAATAATCTAGTGACTGTAGCAAAATTTTAAGCCAGGCATTAGGTGGGAGCTTCCGCACTGTGCCTATGAGGCAGCCTGCTGCTTTCCGAGAGGCTGTTGTCCAAATTGATGTTTATAGTATTAGCCCCTTGATCTGGAGGGGTTCCAGAAGGGCTCAGCAAACAAGGTAACAGGATGGTGTGACAGATGTGCTTCAGCCTAGCAGTAGTGACGTGTCGATGCTGCGGTTTTGAAGGAGATAGGAAATTGTTCCTCTGTGTTCATGGTTTGGATGAGAGATAACTGGGGATGGGGTGAGGGCGTGAGTAGGAGTTTAAATAAACGATCCAAGTTGCCCATAAAGTGTGTTTTGATTGTAGTATAAGAAACAGTGAGACTGTGGACAGTGCTATGATACCTGATATATTGTGACCTGGAATATGATCGCTAGCTTCAGGCTGTGTTATCTGTATAAAGTAGAAACAAACGAAAGGTTGAGAGGGACAGTTAGTATATTAGCAAGCGAGAGGAGAAATATTACAAGATCTTAAGCATCCAGACAACTCAGAATGAAGTTTGTATGTATAAAATGTTAATAATGAGTACTATGAAAATGCGCAGTCAAAATCCAGTGAACTGAAACTTGCAATGGCATCCTGTAATAACCATTTGCTTTAAATATATGGTATGTATTCTGTTTCAATTAAAGAGATTTTTAATAGTTCATCCAAGCAATATCTGCTGAGTTGTTAGGTGTTTTACTTAATTTGAAAATCTATGTTACCAGACTTAAGTAATTTAAACAATAGGATTTCTCAGGCGTAGTTTATCTCTACACCAATTACTCAAGCTGGTTTTACACTGAGCGTCAGTCTTCAAATCAGCCAAAACTTATGGGCAAATTTGCTTTTTCTTTTGTTTTTCACTGGTCTGAAAAAATGAGAATTTAAAACTCAAGAGAAAATAAAGCCTAAGTTTTGAGTTTCAGTCAAGGTGTCCTTTCATGCTTCCCCCAGCATTCTAAATGGAAGTATTTAACTATAATGTAGCTCTGAGTGTTCTTGACCAAGTGTTCTTGGTTGCTCTGTCAGACCAGTAAATCTTCAGAAGTCTCTATAAAATTGGCAATGAGGTAATTAGTTAAAAAATTCTAGATGCTATGTATGAGTCTTCTTACGTGTTGGACATTCTGCCCGTAACCAGTATAATCATACTCTTAGATAAACTTTTCATTAATAATGTTAAAAGCAAAAGTTACACATCAATATAAATACTACACAGTATTTCAGTAAGTTTTAACTAAGGGAATTCGGAGGAATAGTTGTTCTGGGGCTCTTTGTCATTTGTTTCACTACTTAAGAAGAAAATCAGAGATGGAAAGATACTGATGGTGATTTTCTTGTCTCTGTGCTTTCTTGTGATCCACCTGTAGTTTTCTGCCTTGTTTTCTCTGGAGGTATAGGCTCTGTTTTATTCATTCAGTGACTCATGGTTTAGAATTTCTAGGCACCAAAGGATCAGAAATCCGAAGTAC
Source organism: Buceros rhinoceros silvestris (assembly GCF_000710305.1). Classification (NCBI taxonomy): domain Eukaryota; kingdom Metazoa; phylum Chordata; class Aves; order Bucerotiformes; family Bucerotidae; genus Buceros; species Buceros rhinoceros. Next base: position 2,901 of record NW_010403942.1, read on the forward strand.
ATGTGGTCCTCTAAAAGTAGCTTCACAGAAAGCTTCTTCTCTGAGTAATTCTTGCCAATTTGTCACTTGTAACACATTTTGCATACAGAGCTGGATTGTGACTGCAAAGTACAAACCTTTCTTGCCTTTAACTAGAGAGCTGAGAACTGTGCCTCTGACAACTTTGTGATAATTAGAAAAGTATATAAATATAATGAAATGGAAATTTTTATGGAAATGGAATTTCCGCAATAACTTTTTTTCCTAATTATAGCAATTAGTAGATTTTTTACGTGTAAACTCCTCAAGATTAAACACCAATAGAATTACAGTGGCCCTTGTGTTTCAAGACTTAATTCAGACCGGGAAGAAGCTTATCCTGTAAAATAATAATAATCTCCAGTGAAATCTGCCTAGCCGTGCTTTCTGGGAAAACTCCCCTAAAAATACTGCTATCTGTTCCTTTACTATATTAAAAAGAAAATATGTCAGTTAAATGAATTTGAGTAGGAGGTGCTTATGTCTAAATATAATATTTATCCAAATATTCTTGGGTTTTGGTTGGGTTTTTTTTTGTTGGGGAAGAAAAGTGGTTTGGAGGGGTGAAAACAAAGGTTTTTATTTTACATTGAGAAGTCTCTGAAAATCTTGCCAGATCAGTTTATACATTTGTAAGTCCACTCCCCTTCTGTGAAATGGAGATAATGATAATATCCTTTTTCATTATCTAGTGTGGGTTAAGCTCATTAACTGATTATGAAGGTTTTTTTGTAAATCCTGTAGCTATTTGACTGCTAAAAAGAAGTCTTTCAAAGCATACTGAAAAGATTTAATATAAAGTGGGAACTTACCAAATGTAATGGTGAAGTAAAACAATGTTTTAAACCAATATTAAACTATTTTAGAAAGTAAAGTTTATCATAGGAATATTTTGGATACCCATAGATATCTAATATAGATACCTAATGGATGAATTTTGTGAAAAAACTGCACGGGCCGTGTTTGGTTTACCTTTTCCTATCCTTCAAATTGTGAACTAAGATATATGCAGAACTCATTTTATATTGGTTTTGATAATGAGCCCAATTTGAATGACCTTTAACAACACACTTTCTTAACCTTTATCGTTTTTTAATTTAGATGTTAAACTCGTTGGTGAGAAAGAACAGGTCATGTTTATGCTCTGTATGATTAAAAGGAATTATTTGCCACTAAAACTTTTTAAATTCTTCTTCCAGGACTTCAGTGGACTGCTGTTACTGAAATGATACTACAGAAGGCAGCAATTGCATTGTTTTTATTGGATGAAACCCAAGTATTCACTTTCAGTCTAGTGGGTAAAACCCCCTAACTGCAGTTTACATGTGCAGGTCACTGCGATACTGTGTTAGTCACTGTCTCTATGCAGCAATGACAAGGCTAGAGGAAGCAAACAGAGAAGTGAACATGCACTCATCAGTCAGGTACCTGGGCTATCTTGCCAGAATCAACTTGCTGGTTGCCATTTGCATGGGCCTTTATGTCAGATGGGAAAAAACTGCAGATGCACTGATTTTGGTAATATTTATTCTGGGGCTCTTTGTTCTTGGAATTGCCAGCATACTGTACTACTATTTTTCAATGGAAACAGCAAGTCTGAGTCTCTCCAATCTTTGGTTTGGTTTTTTGCTTGGCCTTCTCTGCTTTCTTAATAACACTGCCTTCAAAATGGATGTGAAAGAAGAAGCTACTAAATATTTGCTCCTCTCCACCATTGTTTTAAGGATATTATGTGCTTTGGTTGAGAGGATTTGTGGTTGTATCCATCATCGACCGACTCTGCTGACAACAGTTGAATCTTTGGAACTGGTTGGATTTGCAATTGCCAGCACCACTATGCTGGTAGAAAAATCTGTGAGTATTATTCTGTTGGTCATGGCTTTAGCCATGTTGATTATTGACTTACGTATGAAGTCTTTTTTGGCAATTCCAAATTTGGCAATTTTTGCAGCTATTGCATCCTTACTCTTTTTTCCATCACTGCAAATCCCCACAAACCCATTTGCCTTGGCGTGTTTCTTCAGCTGCCTGATTTCAGATCCGCTTCTCGACGTTTACTTCAGTGGACTTTCAGTTACTGAACGATGGAAGCCCTACTTGTACCGTGGTAAAATTTGCAGACGGCTGTCTGTCATCTCAGTTGGAGTCATTGAACTAATCTTTTTCATTCTTGCAGCCTTTAAACTACGTGATTTGCATCTGTGGTATTTTGTGATACCTGGTTTTTCTATTTTTGGAATTTTCTGGATGATCTGTCATGTGATTTTTTTTATAACTCTCTGGGGATTTCACACAAAACTTAATGACTGTCACAAGGTGTACTATACCCACCGTGTGGAAAACAACAGCCTTGACAGAGTTATGGCATCTAAAGGAATGCGTCACTTCTGTTTAATTTCGGAACAGCTAGTGTTTTTCAGCCTCGTCGCGACTGCTGTTTTGGGGGCCGTTTCTTGGCAGGTAAGTAATAATCTTGTTATCTTGATCACACTCTTGAGAACGCTCCTGAGAACTGTTGGCTCCTTAAAATTCCTGTGAATTGATGGTGTTCTGTGGCTCAGCAGTTCAGTGTTGGAACTCTTGGTTTTACCAGCACGCTATTCAATTTTGACACTTTGTGCTGCCTTGGTTGTGGCCTGTTAAGGCAGCTGGAGCTTACCAGCTTCCTTATGTTGGCAGAATGGGAAGAGTTAATGCTTCCAGGACAAAAGAAGTGTGCAAAGTATATTTTTACCTACTTACAGAATTATTTTGCTTTCCAAATTCATTGTGCCATAAAACTTCTTTGCAAAGTGAAGCATGATGTTGAACCCTAGTAGTGCACGTTATATTGAGGGCTTTTCTTATGGGCTGTTTTAATTGAATCAGGGAAATTCATCTTTTAAGAATGTATTTTTCAATTACTTTGTTTCATATTTAACGATTAATGTGGAGTTAAGAGATTAGCTGATAAACTGGTAAATCGTTGGTACAGCCTGTGCTCCAAGTGTCTTATTTTCAAATCTGGTTATGCACCACAGGATATCCTCTGAAAGACCAGTTCTTAAAATTGCACAGGATTCTTTGACTTTTCTTTCTATGTCTGAATTCAGGACATTGACTTTCCTTTAGCAGAAAACATACATTCTCTCAAAATGTTTGTTCATTGCCCAAGTTTAAGTACGTTGTATGCTGTCACAGTGCAGCAGGGTGTTTGGTGTCTATTTGATCTAAAACAAGACAGCAATCATTTTTGTACCCATGCATCTCTTAAATGAATTACATGTAAATATAGTAATAATCTATAAAAATTATATATTATTTTTGGTAGGTCCATTTTACAGAAATGGCTCTGTAATGTTTCAGAAACAATTGGCTGCCAATTCCTGCAGATTTTCGTAGATCAAATAACCTCATGGATGAAAGGTGTTAAAGAACTTGGTGGAAACGGAGATTGACAGTGATTTTGTGAGGTTTTGTGTATTGTGGGGTTTTTTGGTTGGTTGGTTTGGTTTTGGTTTTGTGGATTTTTTTTGTTTGTTTTCAAAAAATGCTTGGAATTTGGTTTTGGGAATCTATTTTAAAATTCCCATGTGAAAGTTTGGACAGAGAACACAGATTTCTGCTAAAATGAATACATTGCATTTCAAGGAATGTTTTGAGATTTTGGGGGGGTTTTGGTTGGTTTTTTTTGCATGAAGGACTTTAAAGGTTAACTGACAAGCCTGGGAGAAAGGCTTGGTAGTTTTGCTCTTTCTTTAGAAAATTTTCAGCATGCTTAGCTGTGGTGTGTCTGTTTGCAGAAAGGACAAAAGGAAGAAATAGAACCAAAAAGAAGTAGAGAAGAAAAATCCAAAAGATGTATTTACAGAAAGTGAAGCTGCTAGTGGGAAAGTGGTTTGGGAGACAAAAATGATAAAGATGGAATATCAGCGTGCTAGTATTGATAACTTTCATACTTTTTCCTCTGAGAATTGTGTGATTTTATCAAAATGCTAGTTTTTAATTTTGTGTGCTAGATGACTATTTTTCAGTAAAAGCAATTTTTTACCATCTCTATCAGATAGTCTTACTAATTTCTCTGTTCTTGCTCTCCTCCTTCAACATCCTGAGACATGTTAGTTAATAATTACATAATTTTAAAATTACTTGGATAGAGTCACTCCACCCAGTTACACCTAACAAAACAGTCAGAACAAATAAATGCATTAAGTTGTCCAGATAGAGAAGGCAGTTTCTGCTGGTGGCACCCAGAGCCTGTCTGTGGGACAGGCTCTCCAGCTGCAGTCCTTCTGGGGAAGGGCTCCCTCTCCCCATGCCCTCTGTTTAAAGCACACAGGCACTTCCTTTAAAACTGCTTCATTACAGCAACCTGTGTGTGTGTAAGTGAGAGTGTGGGATTCATACCAGCCTTTATACTTTTTTTCTCTTCACATTGATTGATAATTGACTGTGATTCTTTTCTGGCTCTGTACTCTGCAACTGTTACATGTCTGGTAATTTTCAGTCCTCTGTAATTCTGAAGTGCTGTTGTGCTGTGTGGAATGACTTGTTCAGAACTGTTCATAAGAAAGAGACAGGCAATGCGGCTAAAATCTTAGTAGTTGTTACTGGCTAATTTCAGTTCCTGGTGTCCTGTGTCTAAATAAGATAAGCTGTTGCTCATCACTGCTGTCTGATAGGTTGTGTATTTGCCTGTTCAGTGGGGAAGAGAGTAATTGTAGTGGCAAAAGTGAAAGGCATCCAGCCAATACTTGTCAGGAAATTCAGTTTTTTATTATAATAACTTAGTTTTAGTAGATAATTACGTTTATTTTTCTTTTACTATGTTTTAATTTCTTTCATCTTGTATTTATAGTAATCAAGTAGGTTGAAATTATGAACACAGCTATCTTCAACTAAAATAATTCCTACTTCAGAAGATGTGAAGTTTGCCTTGCAGATCACTATGCCTATTTCATCTATTGTCAGAAGAATGAAATACTTTATCAGACCTAGCCAGAACATAATTTAATAAATGGATGTATCATTTATTATAGTGATTGTAGGAAGCTGTGGCCTTTTCTGTATTTTTCTGGATAGTATCAGGTTTCAAAATAATTAGAAGTAAGAAAGCAGTGATTCATAAGCATACAATTTACCATCTTGCAGGACATTCATGGGGGTTTTTCGAGAGATTTAAGGAACCTAGTGTTTCTTCTTATTTCTAGGGGGAATTCAAGCCCATAAGGCTTCTTTAGAATCCTTTGCTGGATTTTAAGCCTGCTGTTTCACGAGGTCTAGCAAGCTCAACAGTAATGCACCAAACAAGCTTCTCCTGTGGATATATACTTTCTTTATGGTCATTTATATGTGTCGTAACAGTTAAAGAGACAAGTCGTACTGTTAGAGGTCATTCTGCCTTTCCTCTTTAAAAAGTAATAGTTCATGCTAAATACTTACTGTGTTGGGATTTCAGAGTTATGTTTGGTTTTAGTTTGGTTTTAGTTTGGCTTTAGGAAAACTGCTCTAGAAAAAAGCTACTGACATCAGTACGTGGTATAAAGAGATCTTAGGGCTGTGTTAGATGCCTTTTCATGAAACATCAGCCTAACATTTATTAGAGCTCAAAAAAGCAAATTAAATATTGGGAATTATTAGAAAAGGACTGGAGGTGTCATTATGCCACTGTATAAGTCTGTAGCTTCCATATTTTTAATAACTGTACAATTCTTACTTGCCATCTTATAGATAGGAAAACAAGCAATGGTTCAGGGAAGGGCAGTGAAATTCACTATAGACATGAAACAGTTTACATGGAGGAAATGAAAAAATAAGGATGCTTCAGTCAGGAAAAGGGAAAACTAAATGAGAATTTGATGAACGTACAACATATGCATGGAAGAAGGAAATAGTAAGAGACAAAAACTGATTAGTATCTCTGCAAAAGTTGAGGGGGATCGAGTTAGTAAGAAGCAGGCTGGAGCCAGAGAGGTGAGAATAGTTCCCCAAACAATGCTGCATTAGCTCTGGAGCTGTGTGTTGTGGCATGCTTTGTGTGCTGAGCAGTTGCAGAGGCTCAAGAGGAAGCTGGACGAGTTCATGGAAACAAATTCACTGAGGTTTACGTACTAAATGGAAACCACATCTGGCGCAGGAAGTCCTTAAGGCACCAGTTGTTGGAGTACTTGGGGAAAAATACGTGCTTTATCTGTTCTTACAGTCTTTCCTAGGCATCCATTTGGCCTCCTTGGAGATAAGACATTCTTCTAGATGGACCTAAAAGTGCAGCCTAATACAGCCACTCTTACATTCTTATATTACTGATTTTTTTTTAAACTTAAATTTTCAACACATTTTTTCCTTACATTCTTAGGAATGCCAAGTATTCCTCAGTCACAGATTCAGTTCCTAAAAATGTGTTTCTTCTTGAAATCATTTAAGACATTTTTCGTTTAACGGTTTTCAGTCTTTGCAACTTCAGTTTGGGATTTATTTAGTCATTTTAGTAAGTGCCAATTATATTTGAAATCTGTTAAATGTCACCTGGAAGGTGAAGCATTTTTTTTTTTATTAACTTTCCTCACTCTGAAGCATGTTTTAGCGATACTGCATTTGATAAGAGAGGTGGGTTGAAATCACTTCATGCCATTTGACCTTCTATATAATGAATAATATTGGCTAAAAGCCTGCTCCTTGGAAAAGTACTTCCTAACAGTGAGCTATAAATAATTAGCCAAAGCATATAAAAAAAATCCAGCTTAGCCCTGTGTTAGGTTACAACCAGAAATGTAGTGGTGGAGGGGACAGGTTCTGTTTCATGGAAAACTTTGATACAGCCACGTTCTATATGCCCTTTTAATACCTGCAATATCTGTGCATCATGTAATTTGCAAGTGTTTGAAAGACCCAAGACATAAAGAGACAGTTGCCTGCTAATTGGTGTCTAGAAGTATCCTATTTGACTAAAATTGCCAGAAGAATACCAAATCTCCTTTTGTGGAAGGGCCTTTAAGGTGAGATCAATTAACTCGCTGTTGCACACACAGTAGCTTTGTCACTCAGGCAGAGCTGTTGAGGCTGGAAGTCCTGTTAGCCAAGGACCTTTCTTTAAGGAGAGCCTAACCCTTGTAATAAGCAAAGGTTCAAAGTCTTTATTCCTGGTGCTTTGGTATGTGCCTGGGAGCAACTGTGGCCCCTAAAAGCAGAATCTCTCCCCCCCAATCTTTGAACGTGAAGAGCAGAATCATCAGGTGTGTCTGAAACTGGAGGATGATCTCAAGAAGCACAATAAGTATAAAAGTAATCTGTTAAAGCTGGTTGCATTAAAAAATGAAATAACAGCTTTCCAGTGTGGCATGTCTCAGCTGGGACATGGTCTGCTTCTGAGAGTAATACCTGCTTTAACTGGAGTGGAAAGACACCTTGACTTGTCAGTAGAAATACACTGAAATTTCACTTGCAAAATCTGCGAGAAGTGTTCAGTAACTGCCTTTACATTTGTGAGAGTATTTTTGGTCAGACCAATAAACTCTTTAACTCCAATTTATTCAATTCAACAGTTACTCACGTGCCTGTCCGTAATTAGTCTCTTGGATGGGACAAGATCCAGCAGAAGTCATGGAAATAACTCAGGCATTTCTTCTTTCAGAAGCCAATAAAATGATGAAAAATTTTCAGATTAAGGTCCTGGAATTTGCAAGCAAAGATCTTGGAACAGTTTGGGGGAGTCATTTTCTTAGAAACTTTAAATCAGATTTTGTTAAGTGCTCTATGCCAAGTTAACTACAGGTTTCCCGAATTACTGGCTAAAGAGAATTATTACCCCTGGAAGACTTGTATTTAGTATTACCAAGAGAAAAATGAACTATGTCAGAGACAGGTAAGGTTAAGGAATTAAATACTTTCAGTACATTATTCTTGTTTTTAGTGAGTTTTATGTGTTAGTAAAGTAATAGCATTCATTATGTGCTTGAATACTTGTACTTCATAAATAAATAAACAGTATTGTTGAACTTGAATTATTCATGGAAGAAAAGTTAGTTTATTCTATGTATATTTTCGTGTTTGGAGAGAATTAGTAATTTTGTCGTGTTTATTGTGATTGCCTGGTATTTCTTGAAAGATTAATTTACAATGCCTTAATAAAATTGAAGATGACTTATTTAACTTCTCTAAAAACAAGATTGTTTTCTGAATAGTAAGAAGTTTTCTAAGTAATGATATATTTACTTGCACATACTTTTGTTAACATCACAGATTAAATAACTTTTTTGAATGCAAATCATATCCAGTCTTTCTCCTTCATTTTCCCCTGCTTTTCATCCTGACTTGCATTTTTAATTCAGTCCTCCTTAGGCTTTGCTTGTCTTTTTTTTCTGGGGGCCCTGCTGCATCTCCCGGCCTTTCTCCATATTTTCTCAAATTGCCGTGCTGCTGCTCCTTTTTTTTTTTTTCCTGTCTGTTGGGTCATATTTAGTTTCCCTCTTTGTTCTCCTGGCTGTCAGTTTTTCCTCTCCTTGCCAATTTGACTTGCATATCTGTACCTTGCTATTTCTTTATAGACTCCTCTTTTCTAAGTTCATCTTTTGTAATACCTTTATTCCCTCTTTTCCTACTGTTTCTTCATCTCTTAAGCTGGATCCTAAATGCCCCTTACTCACTGCTCATAATTTCTTCTCAAACTCACCCACCATCCTGTTTATTTTTGCTGCCCATCTTTCTCTCTGCGGTAGGTGCTCAGCCCTCCTTGACTCTCCAGCTCTCCATCCTGCCCAGAGGGCTGCATCAGTTGTCTGCTCACATCCACAGTGGCAGCACACCTTGCTGCTGTCACTACCACTTCCAGAGGTCCCAGGTCATGAAGGGGATCTCTGGTGACAAGAGAAAGAAAGTATTCATTGTTAGTCTGAACAATACGATTATGTGTTAAACACACACAGGCTTTCCCATGTTAGAACAGGAGTCAGGGATGGGAAACATAACACATTAAATTCATAGGCCAGTAATGTCACAGCTATTTTCTGCAAACTGTTTTCTAGATTTTCCCAGGGCTGTTTTCAGTCAGAAGTAATGGATTATTTAGTGTTCTCCTCAGAATATTATTTCATTCAGTAATCTGTTTTAAGGCAGTTTCCTCTGGTAGTTGATCTACAGTGTAGCTTTATACATTTTGTCTTTAAGCTTCTTTTTACCTTTAATATATGTACCTTGTTTTCACTTGGAATAAGCTATCCATCTGGTATTTGTAGATTAGTTATCACATTACTTTTTTTTGCCTGAGCCTTCTCCATCATGGCACATATACTTTGTTGTTGCAGAACCACTGCAGAGGAGGTAGGCAGAATTTTTTTATTTTCTATTTACTTACATGTGTATGTGTATATGGATATGTAAAAATAGGTAAATATTATTCAGCTTGGATAATGGAAAGCAGGGTGGAATTTTTGTTAATCAATACACAAAGGCATCTTTGTAAGACTCCTTAGCTGGCCAAACCAGACAGTTTCCAGCCTCAACCATTCAGTGATCATCTTAGTTGACATCTGTTTAGGAATTTATTTCTCTATTATATCTGAAGGGCTCTTCTATAGGTCTTTGTAACTGGCTTCCAATTTAAAGTAATGTGGTGGGTTTTGTTTGGGGTTTTTTGGGGGGTTTTTTTGGTTCCTCCTTGTTATTTGTCACATGTCAGTAATGCTCCATTGTTAAATGCTGTTCCAGAACTGTAACTGTTTCACTTACAACAGTGGTTTACTCCTTGGGACTGGACCTGTCCTATCCATGATTATAAAATTGTAAAATACCTCTAAATTGTTCTGGTGTTTTAACAGTTACACTTAACAATAAGCATTGCTTGAAAAGCTAAAGAAAGTGAATCTCACCCATCTTTTAGTACCTCTATTTTCAGGCATCAGAGGCCATCAGAGTTAGATATTTTTTTTACCTTTTCTACATTATTTGAAATGAGAACACACTATGTATTTCCTTAATATTCATTTAGAAGATCACAGATAAAGGCAAAAAACCTCAAAGACAAAGAAATAGAACAGCTTCTCATGTTTTCAGTGGGATTACTGAAATGGCCCTTGTCTTCTGTTTGTTTTTTTGAGCAGTCTGTCTGGAATCAGTGGGCATTGGAGTGCAGAGATGTACTGCAGGCTGAGGTTGCCAGTGCAGTCAAAAACAGAATTAAAATGGGTTGAACAGATGAAAGAACAAAATCCCTTTCTGGCTCCATCTATGCATCCACGGCCATCTGCTCCATTAAGGACCAGTCATCAAATCTTCCAGATTTAGTAAAGCACTGACAGTCTCCACCTGGCATTTTATCTGTTAACTTAAAAGAGGAACCTATCTTCAGATTTACTGTAATTACTAACTTAATTAGATATTATTTTTTGCTATTTCAAGTTCTAACAGCTTAGGTGTTTCAAAATGCCACCAGTCATTTTTTGCAGCGCTGAATAAAATATTTTGTTATCTTACTACAAAGATACTCTAAACATCATTAATCATTTTTATATTTGTTAGTGATCTATTTCTTCTAAATCAGCACTGTTGAAAAAGTGCTGACAGCAAATGCCAGCATCTTTGTTTTAGGTAGATGTCTGTAAGTGTAAAATATCCATACTAGCAATACTTCCCTCTCTGTAGCGTAAAGTGATCACTAAATGAAGACCAAGTTGAAACTTCAGGTGGAGCTGAGTTGATTCGTAACACTGTAGAGCGTATTTCCTAGTCCTGTTTAACAGTTGGTACAAACTCAAAGCAGGATACAAAGCAAGATGGATCACTGAGACGATCCTTACAGTTTCTGTGTAGGATTCTTATCTCAAAAGTACTTGTGAGTTTCTTGCCCATGTCTTCATATTAGTAGGAGTACTTTCAGCAATTAAATATAAGTATTTTTTTTAGTAGTCAGAAGTTTGGTGAAAACTATTACTCTTCAGGATAATCTCAAATTGTGTTATTGCAGAATATTGTGGACTTCATAGTTTGCGTGTGTTTAGGGGTCTGGGGAAATGCAGGCAGTGTTTAGAACAATATGGCATGTAGTTAAGAAAACTTCCGCAATAAAATTTATATAAGGTAATTGAATTGTGTTCTTTAGGATATTTATGATTGCTGTGGTTTTTATGGGCAATTGTGGTTTTTATTTTGTAATGTTCACAATAATCAAAACAGTAATGCAATGTAGGAGCAGTTTGCTCTGACAAGATCCAAGAAAAGTCATATCTATACATGATGGAAAAGCTGAATTTGTCATAAAAAAGCATTATAATACTTTCCGGTCCATGCATTCAGCCTTTCCAAGGTTTATAAAATCCTTTAACTGATTGTGAAAAGGAAGCTTTTACAGATGAGCTCTGCAGTTTCTGCAGGATCCAAGTCTTCCTTTTTTTTCCTTTTTTTTTCCTTTTAACTTAAAGCAAATTATCCTTCCTGTATATACAGTTACAAAAGTTTTCCAGGTCTTGAAACTAATTTGGCTAGAGAGCTCCACTGTTTCACCAGTCTGATATTTTAAAGATTTCTGTAGAATGGAAGTTTTTATTGCTGCTGCTCTGAGTCCTTTTCATTTCTGGGTGCATTTGGAAAACTGAACACCACAAACGAGCAGTTTCTGCTGATACAAATTGAAATGAAAATTATATTGTCTTAGTTACAGGATTTTTTTCTCCTTATTGACAACAAAACAAGTTGAGTTTGCACCGTAGTTGTTACAGTGTTTCAAGCTTTCCTGTCTTCTGGTGATTACAGGTAATTGTATGTATTTGGGGAAAATTATTCTGAAAATCCTTATTCTCTGACACAGAACTCGCTAATCACTATGTGACCACTTCTGTGCATTTGTCCGAAATACATTCCATCTGCTTGCTCACTCATTGATTCAGACCTTCTGAATGTAGGCAGGGAAAGGAATGTATCTGGAATGAAGCAAAATACCTCCTGAGCTGGCAAAGAAAATTATGTGCATACAAGTGATTGTGAATCTCCTATGATGTGTTTGTGCTTCATAGGCACACACTGCTCCTTGTAGATTCAAATTATTGGCACCGAAACATCAAATTACATTATACCCCTTGAAATCAGATTGCAGTGTTAACACTGGCATTGTCACCTTTTGATGGACTGGTTTTATCCAAACCAGTTTTGTAGCAAGTGAACAAGCATATTAATAGCACGTCGGAGTTAAGGCATGCAGGGCTATGGGTCAAGGGGAGCTCTCTGTGGTGGTTATGTGACATAATTTGATGTCCGCTCAATGTTGTGCCCTCCTGTCCTTGAGAGCTAGAAGCTAAATAAATACATTTATTATTTGTCACAAATTGTATAAAACATAGTAGGAGCTGGATATAGTTTTATAGTGGTTTCAGTTCGTGGAATTTGAGGGTACTGCTGTCAGTTAACAGTTATTTGAGAATAGTGCTACTGGTTCATAATGCTATCACTTAGTTATCAGTTAAAATCACATTCTGGTGTTTATTTGTGGTTAGAAGTATTGCTGTCCCCGTTTGAAAGACACATAGGTGAGATCCTTCCATCACAAGTGTAATGGGACACTTTTAAAGCAGGGACAGGTAGCAAACAGTATTTTTCCTAGGGGAGGAAGCACATTATATGAGTAAAGTTCTTCTTTCAGAGCAAGCCATGTAATATTTATATGTATAAAAACTGAATAGAGGTGAGTTAGTGCCATGCACCAATAAGAACTGAGTTGGTTTAGGTGTCATATTTTTTTCAGTGTAATTTTCTTGCCAAACTATTTATCTGTCTACGTGTTTAGCTGAACAATCAGTCCACATTAAATCAGAGTATTAAACAATAAGGCAATATCCAGATTCTAAAAAAACATTAATATTGCAGATTTATGCAAAGAAGGTGAATAAAACATAGATGTGATCTGATGCCACAGGACTCTTCTGAGGACAGAAATCTGTAGCTATGAATTTATTTCCTTTGCTACATAACAAACATTAATATTTAATAACTGTACCATGGATATTAAAGTTCTTGGTTAATTATGTATTGTAATACTGTTCCTACCTTTCCTAAAGCATTTAATACCTCCTTAAACCCATTCACATCATTTTAAAATAATTCAAATGACTCTGTATCAGTTCTGGCTCTCAGTGACGGCTGGCATTTCAGAAATCCATTTCTATTTTACTTGTACTAGTGGTTGAGACTTAACTTTTGAAAATTCTTATTTTTTATAGAAATCATCTTTGTATCAGTGGGAGTAGTCTTCTCCAAAACTGCTTTTTACCTGCTGA
>NW_010403942.1:16246-18686 GCF_000710305.1 Buceros rhinoceros silvestris
TGCTGAACAGGAAAGCTCAATGTCGGGTATTATCTGTGTGAATCCTATGAAGTCCTGTGGTGGATGTTCTTTCTCATCTGATAAAAAATCGTCTTTTTAATTGCAGTAATGCTCATAAATGTTCTCAGAAGTCATCTTTTGTGTGATACATGGTATTCCACAAAGACTATTTTAAAAACTCTTGCTGTTAAAAAGCAAGAATAGTTAAGTCTGTATTTTAGTGATTCAATATAGTATGCTGGTATCTGCTGCTAAGTACATATTACTCTTTACTCTGTGTTGTACTTTACTGATTACAGCCTGATCCTGCAGATATTTACATATATACTTATTTTACACACATAAATAATTTTGTAGCATTGATCTTCCTACTTAAAGGGGTAAAGCTGAACTATGATCAGGGCTTTTAAATCTGAGTCCTGTGCTGTTACTCTTTCCAAATGCATTCCTTTCAGAAGAGTGATCCCTGCTTAACAGCCTCTTTTTCCCCAAACCTTTCATTTGTCTTTAGAGTACTTCACCGTGTAATATGTGGAAAAATAACTACACATTAATATAATAACTTGGGTGTTTCAGGACCAAATTATGCGCGATCAAATGTAGGGAATTATTCATAAAACCATAACCAACAGACAAGAAGGATTTTTGATGAAATACTTAAATCTCTCTATTTTCTCTGTAGCCAACCAATGGAATCTTCATGAGTGCATTTCTCATCGTTTTACCTCTGGAGTCCATGGCTCATGGGCTTTTCCATGAGCTGGGAAATTGCTTGGGAGGAACCTGTGTTGGGTATGCTGTTGTGATTCCCACCAACTTTTGCAGGTATAGTTACTGTATATTTCAGGTTCACAGTACTGTAATTATGTGTACTCTTAGGTCGTAGAGGCAATGTGGTGCCATTGCTTGTATTTTTCAGTAATAAAATACAAATTTAAATAATAGGGAGATTTTGTATTTTTCATTTTCCTCACCTTACAAAAAAGAATGATAAACTCCAGCTCCACCTTTTAATGTGTACTTTATTTGCTTTTAGAAAGCCAATGAATGCTTTATGCGCCAATCATGCATAGGCATATTCCACAGCCCGTAGTGACTGAGTGGAGATATTTTATGTGAGGATATCTAATAAACCAAACAGATCAGTTCAAAACGATTTTGAATTTTATTAAATCAGATGGTGTCTGCATTTAAACCTCATTGAAATTAGATTTGCTAGCGGACTACCTGTCAGTTATTGATATTGTGAATTTACAGCTGATTTTATTTCCAATATAAATGTTACCATACAAGAAATGCTTGGGGATGGAGGGATTATACTATTATTATTTGCCCGTTTGTGTGTTTTCCTTACAAGCTTTAAGCTTGCAAATGCTGCTTTAGCCATATAGGTAAAATTGTGTGTACACTTTTTTTTTAAACAGTAAACAAGAACTATGTAAGCTGTGTTTGAGTTACAAGAGAAACAGAGTAGTAAGTTGAAATGAGTGGCTTAAAAATAGAACCACACAATTTATGAAAACTGCCCAGCTTGAGTATGTGTGATGGATTCAGTGGATAGGAAAAAGTATTTAACAGGTGAAGAAACAGAAGGTAACATGCTGATCTTAATCACTGTATGTTAAATTGTATAAAATACTGTAAAAACATATTTTCTGAGCTTCTGATCTACAGTCTTCAGCTGTGCACTCTTAAAAAAATCCATGTAGTCAATTATTGTTAGGGATTTAAAAAAAAAAATTAAAAATGTACTTTACAATAGAAATATTTTTGCTTCCATGAGAATAATTTAATTATTTCACTATGATATATGGTTTTAATTATTTTATGATGTTACATTATTCTGGTTCTGGCAGTTTCCTCTAATTTTTCGGTGATGAGATACTCTTGAGCAACTGCTTAGGACTTGACAGAGCTGAACTTCACTGTTAAGAAAGCTTGACTGTTTCAGTGATGGGCCCAGTCTTCACTTACTGAGACAAACAGTAATGACAAATGTATTTCATCTAACTGTAGCAGTGGATGTTAGCCTTTGTGAAGGCACTAGGCACCTGAGGAGGTGCAAAATTTAATTAGTTGGACCAGTAAAGAAACCAGGTAGCTTTACACACCAACTTGCAAACAAAATACATCAAGAATACACACACGCGTAACACAGAAGTCATATTTTATGTTAGTAGAGTAAGACCATCTCCATGTTTTTACTCACAAAACCTCTCCATGTGTATAACTGAGCATTAATCAGGCCAGTTTGGTACAGCTGTCAGTCATGCTCCTTATCATGACCATTATTATGTTGGTTGAAGAGTGATGAATGCATTGCTTTTTCTGAAAACACATCCTGAAGAGCACTCTCGTAACTGGGTGTCTTGCAAAACCAGATCTCATATTGTCATGATTAATGAGTAGCTATGTGTCGCGGTTTGAGAAGGGGGGCATT
>NW_010403943.1:0-11856 GCF_000710305.1 Buceros rhinoceros silvestris
AGAGCGGGGAGTCAGGTCCTCCCGCACCCCCGCACGGCTGAGCTAAGCGCGGCGCGCACAGGCAGCGCGATCGCATCGCGGGGCCGGCGGTGCCCGGGGCGAGTGAAAGAAACGCCATTGAAACAAACGGCGGAACATCGGCGCCTTCTCCGAACCACAGGAACGGCGTCAGCGCACCAGCCTACGAGGGGACACTGCGTAACGAGCGCGCAGTCCGTCACTCGGCGAGTGCCTTTGACAGGAGCACGATGGATTTTTGCAGCCTGGGAACTAAGTGCCCCAACTAAGGTTTCCCAGTTTTGAAATCTCATTTCCAATGCAAGTCAGACTATAATTAATTAGGTGAAAAATTAATTACACAAAATTATGCTTTACTATCAATAGAAGGGGTATTGGCAAGTGTTTTTAGAGCTTGCATGTGATTCCAGATTTTCTTTCGATAGCAATTTCCCCTTATGGGATTTAAATGATTGTAGGAACTGAAATTATGCTCTGACTTGTTTTTTGTAAAAAAAAAAAGAAAAAAAAAAAGCCCTGACAAACAACAGGATTTTTAAATGTATTTTGCAGGCATATAGATGGTGTCAAAATAACCCACTGCCAGTATTTGATAAAACTACTAGAAAGCAACAACTACTAGAAAAATTACTAAAATCAACAACTGAGAAAATTAGTATAAAAATATGTGAGCATTACCTCTAGAAAGACTGACAGAAGCTCTGAAACTGCCACGGTCACATGTTTACCTTCACCTCGACTCTGAGTAGTCAGCCCCAGTCCCTTCTTGTAACAGCAGCAGTGTTCTCCTAGGTTCTCATCACAACCTTAGTGGCATCGCCATCTCCTTTCTCTGCCTCACCCTTCACATCGTTTGTCCTTTTGTTCACCTCAACCTGCGCTGCAGAAGTGAGGCCTTCCAGAGGCAGGGTGATGGGGCATATACCCCCTGCCCCCCTGCCCCCTATCTTCACAGTCTGCTGCCAAGCCTGAAACCGCAAACGGCAGGGCAGTGCTCTGCCACCTGCCCAACTGTGAGCTGTGGCACCAGCCAAGGAGCCAAGCCTGGCACATCTACTCGGACCATAGTACCAGCACCACCCACATTCGAGTTTCATTATTAAAATCTTCTTCAAAATAGTAATTTATAACCTACATATTGATCAATTTAATCTGTATCACACACATACTGCAGCAGTAGCCAGAAGCTGACAGGTTTGTTCAGTCAGGAACAGTCACCGAAAAACATCTCAGGACTCGCTATGCTTTGTGATTCAGACACAGGTAATACCAAGAAAGCTCTGACCAAAGAGATCACATACAAGTCCCAAAGCAACATATACAGCTGTAAATATTATGGGTAGCAGTACCTAGGAAAACAAGGTAAGAGGTGAAAGCAACGAAAACAAAGTGTATAGGGTCAATTAGGCATCTCCAGGCCACCTTGACAACTTAAGGCTATATTAATGATCTGAAATGACCTTTCAGCTCGTTTGAGTGAGTCATGGTGAAAGCCTCCAACACCAAACGGCTTTTCTGAGCATCTTCTGGCTTTGCAGTACATTATACACCATGGGTATTAAAAGAGAAACAGAGTCAGTAGCAGGAGATTACCAGTTGATCTATATCAGTCCTACAAGGTTTCCGTTTGCATTGCTTCATACAGGAGTCTTCTAATTCCTTCTGGTGATAGTAACCACATCAGTTTTAGTAACCACAGGAAAAGCTGTGATAGTCATTGGGGAAATTTCTTTAAAGTAGTAATGGGTTTTATTTGTATCTCCAACTGTTTCATAAAACAAGGTATAATGCCTTTTCCACTTCACAAAAAGCAAGGCTTTGGCCTCGCAAACACCGGAGGTGATATCCTTATGTTACTGAGATCAGTAGCAAATTTCACACTGGATTCAAATCAAAAGCTCTCCTCTCTTAATTCAATTTGGTTTACATGTCACAAACATTCAAGCGTTCCAAAGTCATCAGGGCATGCTTAACATGCAAGGATTTGTTTAAAGAAATTAATGTGCAAGTCTGCTGGTGTGAGAATTTGGTTTGTGAAGAGGTTCCTATCATACACAGCCTAACTATACTGGCTCATCCTCCCGTTACACACAGAATTTATACCAGCAAAACAATGCTTCTGTGGAGAATAATTAAACTACACTGATAAAACCATATGTATTCCATTACCGATGAAGAAATCCTAGCATAAACATAGTCACTGCCTGACACAAAGAAGAGGAAAGACAGAACATTGCCAGAATGGAAAATTTGTGAAGCAATATTTATAGCATTTTTTCATTGTTAAACATGGTATTTGATATTCTAAACCCAGACTCTACCTGGATCTTCTGAAGTTATAGATCACAGAAAAAGTTGAGAACATTAAAGTGGTATTTAACTGAAACATCTTCTGAAACGAGGTAGGCTGAGCAAAACACATCTGTTTTGGAAAAGTACAATAGGAGGTTATGATGACATTTATATTGGAAATCAATGAGGTGGAGGGGCAGAGATATCCATATGAACAGTTCCCTTTTGTTAAGCAAACCTGGAGAAGCAGGCCAAGATTTTTGCCACAGATGCTCACACATGTTTTTAAAAGCCCTTTCAATGAACCATAATACAAGCAAAGGGTAACTTATGTGGCATTTAGAAAACAGCTGAGATTTAAGAACAAGCTGGGAATTACTGGGTTTGAATGACTGAAGTGTGGGAAACACTGAGGAATAAGAAATGAAACCAGAAACATCTTAACTCTCACAAAATACTAACCATCCTTATTCAAATACAAATCTTAGAACTCATTTTAATATGAAAAATGTATAATGAATTTAAAATGTAATTATTTACTGTACCAACTTGGATGATGGGATAAAGCACAAGACCAAAAGTTAATACATTTGGGCAGGCATTTGAAGGGTGCAGGATTTCATTTGTTCTAGGAGTAGAATATAAGATACTTACGCAAGGATATGAAACACTCAGACTGTTAATTAAATAAATATTTTTTTTAAAATATGGAAACAATGCCTTACTGTTACACATTTTTGTGTCACTTCATGAAGATGTATAGAACACTTGATCTTGTACTAAAAACCCAATATACAATCAATCTGAACCAAAGAATTAGGCAGAAAGCCCAAATAAGCATTCTCATATAACAGGTTTAAAATCTGATTAATACAGATTTGATCCAGAAAGCTTCTGATACAGTGAGCCCAATATTTAAAACCTAAAAAGAAAATAGACACCTAATACTGATAATTGTGTTCTTCAAGAGAGGAGTGTTTGTACAATCATATCCCAAACACAGAATTCCTCAGTACAAACACAGTTCTAATAAACAGTCTTTATTACACAGTTTTAAATATCTTTTAGCTGCATGCTCACAGTATGAAACATTTTAACTAACAAAAGAATGGAGGCATTACACAACAGTGCATCACCTCATCTAGCCATTATCATTTGCAGTAACACGATGAACACTAGTGTAGGGTATCTGAGCTTGTCTATTTGTAGGTATCATGCCTTTCAGTGAAGAAGGCAAGGTGACTTTTCCATTGCTTCAGGATTTCATGGATCTACCTACACAAGTAAGACAATGAGATTTGGCTGTATTAAAGAATTGATCGTTATTATTCCCATCATAAGACGTATAACCTCTAGTTATTCGATTTCTCAAGTGTTCTGAGCATCTCCATGTCCAATGCACTTTAATACAATTAGCAAGTACTAAACAGTACTGAAAACTAGAACTTAAGTGCTTGTTGACTCATTCTTTGCTGAAGAATTTTAATATTAAAATTACCACTGACTTAGATGGGAGCAACATTCTGGGCAAAAATTTCCGATAAAGCTGTAACAGTTTGTATTTTGAACCAAAACCTAGGTACTAGTTTTCAATGAAACATCAGTATAAATTTGGTCTACAATATTGAAATTAATTGATCATTTTTTTTCTCTCTCAGGATAATGACTGTTTCTACCTGCAAGAATCGATATATTGATGACACTAATGAAAAGCCAAGATAAGAACTTGGGGGCATTTCTTTTTTTTATAATATTTTTATCTTCAATTAATATTAAGAATCAAGCTTTTTTAAAGAGCAGTTTCTTCATTTCATGTTTTTCACCTATATTTTAATTGAAAATAGCCTGGCTAGTAGCTTTCCCCCCTTAAAAGTAAAAGCATCCATCTCTAAGTACATTGGGCAGTATTAAACCAAGGGTCATTTGAAACTATTTTAATTTAAACTATTTAATTCCATTAAATATCATTCTTTTAATGTAAGTTATCCAGCTAATGAACTGAGGTTAAGAGAGCACAACTGTTCTTCAAATGTCCCAGATGAATGCTACATAATATTTATTCTGTTGAAGGATAAAGTCATGCTATGCACCTTCTCTAAAATAATAAGCAAGAAAACCCTAAATGTACTCAACTTCCACCCTGTTCCACCCAGGAAAGTGAAATAGTGGCAATTGAATACCCACTGTTATAAATCCCACAAAACCTCAAAATAATAACTGTTAATCACAAGAAACAGTTTAGATGAAAAGGAACAAGTCTCAGGAATGGTTAACAGAACACACTGTTCTGAATGGCTGATTTTTCATAAGATGTTTGTCTTTGCATTTTATACAGAAAAGGGTAATTCCTGTGTTTTCCCTAAAATGAATACAGATAACTTGTGAACTTAGAGCAGGTTAATTTTGACAATGAGAGTAGATAACCAGCATGATGAGGTCTGGCACATACTTTACTATGAGTAGATTTCATTTTAGTGCATCTTCATTTCATAGCCAAATCTATTTGCTCTATCCCTTTTTCTTAAAAAAATCTGTATTGACACCAACTTGACATTTTATTTTCCCCATTTTTAATGACTAATTTAGAAACTTTTCACCTGCAATTTGAAAGAATTTTCTGCAAGATTTGCCCACCATCAATGTACATGTTACTATGTTTTTTAAAAGTCCTTGTAGTTACTACAGAGGCTTATCTTAGGAAACTGTCCCAAGAGACGTGTAATTTCTCTACACAAACAGATTTGATGCAGGAATTGTATGCAGAAAAGTCTGTTGTTGTCTTCCCAGCTATATTAACTGATCTAACTGATAGAATAATCTCTCCTTACCATACCCCCCTACAAAAATAAAATAAAAGACAAAAACTTATACGCTTTTTAGATCTGTTTGCTAGATCCACTAGAAGTCTAGATTTTGTCATCTATACCAAACACCATGGGATATAACAGTCAGTTCAACAATCTCCTGAGTTTTGTAGCATGATTCCCCAAAAACAACTACTATCAACTACTATTGATAGAGTGGGCTCAGCTGTTGCAGTTCCTTTATTACCAACTGAGGGGGGGAAGAAAAAAAAAGCATCACAGATAACCCCAGTAAGAGCCAATTCAAAGTATTTAAGAAAGACTAAAACTAGTTTTCTTCTAGCAGAAGGTTTCTTCCATCTTTAAATTGGGCTGAAATGCCCCAGCAAAGCTTTAGTATTCTAAGGTTAAATGCAAAACATTGAAGAGGGAAATCTTACCACTTTCTCTACTTATCCTCTTTATTTTTCCCTTCATGGACAAAAATAGGTAGCACAGGTTTCTACTATCTGTGGTATTGTTCTGTCATCTGAAACTTTGCCAGAAAAACCCAAAACAAAAAGGAACACCAGAAAATTTATGGTGTGAAAGGCTGTGAAGGGGGTCAAAGGCAAATAAAGTATTTTCTCAGACTTATCTTCCTGGAGCTATGTTATGCCATGTTCCAGTTCCCTCAGAACAAATTTCAGAGGCTCTCTATTAATTCAGAAGTGGAAATTTAGAGATATAGTTCCTTCCTGCTAGACACCAACCCAACCTAAGTGATACTTAATTCTCTTAGAGAGTGGCAATTTTGTATGTTGCTCTTAGAAACTCCTGGTATTTGTAAATAAATGCAAAGTAACTCTAAAGTTTGTATTTCAGGGTTTTTCAAATTTAATCTATGAAGATGATACAATAGCTTCAAATCAGCACTGTCATGTTTTGATTTTCATGTCTGCCAGAGATCCTGCATTAGGCTTTGGCAGAGTTTTTTTTTAACTTTTCTATGCCTTAGTTTTCACATCTGCAGACTATTAATGCTTGTGTATTTTTTTGAAAGACAATGACAATATTTTGTATAAAGTTACTAATCATTATAAATTAGCTCAAAAGAAATAGACAAAACACAAGTACAGAGTTTCTTGTTTAAGAAACATTCTTTCTCAGTCTTTCCAAAACAATGAAATCCTATTACACTATACTAAATTTGCCAGGACAGTTAATAGTGTTTCTTTACTAAGTAAACACAAGCCTATAAATATTTTTCAAATTATGATGGCTTTGGTGTATGCATGTAAAATATTTTGACAGGCACACAAAAGTATGATGTTTTTTCTTCATATGGCATGATACATCTTCTGATGCTATAAAATGAAAATTAGCAAGGGGCAATACTAAGGAGAAATTATTTCTCATCGTGCTCTTAATTGTTTACAATTTAATCACACAGCTACCATTTCATTAAAAACTCCTACACTCCCTGCACATCCAACAGCATACACAGGAGGTACTCAGCCACCTGTTTTTCTATGTATAGTTAACAGTTGTTTTCAGTTGTACTGCAAGTGAAGTCACATTTCAGCATGAAGACAATCAGAAAGGCACCTTCTCTAAGCAAGAAGCCCTTCCTGGGAAAGCTGGGCAAGGAAGCATGGCACTCATCCCTTTCACACTAGGATTATCTATCTCATCCCTTCACTGGTAAAATCAGAAGGGCTGTAGGGTGCAGCCTAAGGCAGGTCTCTGATTACAAGCCTTTCTTAGACCACCTCTGTAAAATCCTTGAGGGAGCTGCAGTGGGCAGGAAATTCTCACAGGCGAGTCCCTGCTAAGGAACAGGCAGGGAGGTCCCACTGGGAATAGAGCAGATGCATTAAAGGTGTTTGGAAAAGAAGGGCAAGACTGGAGGCTAGAAAGAGGGAGAAAATACAGGCTATGCAAGCAACATGTAAAAGAGGATGGAGGGCAAATCGACCAAGATACTGGCTAGCTAGAAACCCCTTGGCACTTTAAACTGAATGACAAATAAACCCAAACGAAAACAGTGATTCCTATTAAGGATGATCCAGAAGGAAGTGCTCACTGAAAAGCCGTTTCTCTTGGTAGAGGGAAACTGTCAGAGTCACTTGCAGAAGAGCCAGGCTGCCTAAGTTCCTGCTACAATAACTAACCATTTCTTTACAACTGGTTATGATTATATACCAATTAAATTGCTTAAAATCACAACAAACTATTTTAAAAACCCTTAAATTGTTATGATTACATTACACCATCTCTTATCTAATTACTAGTGTTGTCATTACATGCATATGCGGTATCTGTCTGTAAACGTCTCTTTGCTGTAAATCTGCTGGCTGTTGGTAAGCTTCACCAAAAATAAGCTGCTTTGGCTATTACTAAAATTATTATTACTATAAAAGTAAATAACTGAAATCTTTTTATCCACACTCTCTAATGGGAAATTAAACTTTCTGTTTTATAAAAATAGCAGAATACTAAAAGCTTGGGGGAAAGGGAAGAGAAACTAATCCCTTTGAAAATTTGGCATGAGAGTTAAACAATCAATACTAGAAAAGTCAAACCTTACAGTATAACAGGAGTCTGGATAGTCCTGCAGAAAGCTGTGTAACTGTCACTCATGAAAATTAAAGCACTGGGAGACAGGCACAACAAGGGGATTTAAAATCTTACTTTGCATATCTATTCTTTGTTGCAAATGCAATCCTCAAAACCACGGTGTCTACACAACGAGCAATATGAATAAAAGTACTAAGTGATGTACCTAACAGATAGATGGCGTTCCGTCTGTTTTCCCATCTCAAAACTCAAAGAATATGGATTTGTGGGAGATGGTGACTTGTATCTTCACAAATTTATATTTCCCAGTAAGTCAAATAGCACAGGCACATGGTCAGCCATAACATCAAACTTTGCTCCCACCAGCCTGCGTCCTCAGAACCTTTCAGGAGTTGCTCTGTTCAACAGTCCATCTGCAACAAGTGGTCTCTGCAGGAAGCAGAGGTTTTGCTACCAGAGTTGTGGTTAGTTCTGTGCCTCTTGGTCATTTTAATGACTGGGAAACAACTCTAGCATATTTAATTTACTAGTAGAGACACAGCTAAAGGTTCTAAGACCAGCTTCACTTCCTGAAGAAGCAGGCTTTACTTTTTCATCATTATGCCTATAGAAATGGATAGCTGAGGCCATTACTCTGGACGTAAGACCTTGAGCAAAAAGTTTGCTGAAGTGTGGGAAAAGTATCACAACATTAATGCCACCCAGATACAGATCAAGACTTCAGACATGGTTATGGTGTTTTCTGATCACCATGACTTGCGGAAAACAAACCCCACAATCCAGAAAGTTGGAAGGCAGGTATGTTTATTTCGGCAGCTGGGTGCATGGGGGATCCTTCCTCCAAAGTCATGCATGCTGACTGAAGGCAAACCTCTCCTCATATAACCATAACCAATACATATTCAACAGGTTACATGAATATGCAACAACCATTCCTGCCCATTCCCCACTCCCCATGCAAATGAGCTGGACTGCTGCCATACATGCTCAGTTTTGTCCTGGTGGTCTGGGCAGGGGTCTTCAGAGATGAAGTAACTAGTCTTCCTCCCCTTGAGCATGCTCAGTTCCAGCAAGTCCATCCCTGAAGTGTCCTTGGAGGGCTGTCAATCACTTAATTCAGCCAGAACCAGCTCCGGTATCTTCCTTGTCTCTGTCCCTCCTATACTGATCATTATCTGCTGTCCCGCCTTTCGGTCCATTTCATTACTCGTATCTTCTCGGTCCGGCACACCTGTTGTGCCCATCAACCATTTGCCTCTCTGATGGCCGCGCCCCCATGGCAAATGCTCCCGACAGCGCCCCAAGTATCCTTTTACCGTTTAACAGTTCTTAACTCCTCTACAGACCCCATATCAACCATAGCATGACAGCATACACCTAAGAGTGCAGGAAGTAAAAGACTTAATTTTATTATTCTTTAAGCATGAAGGAGAAAAAATCCTGCAGATAAGAGATTTTCTTCTAGAGCTTCTGCACTCTGTCTTACAACTCCTCATCTATAACTGCTCAGCTTCATTGCATTATCGGGTTGGGGTTGGTGGGGGTTTTCTGTGGTTTTTTGTTTTGGTTTTTTGGGGGGGAGGGGTAGGAAAGGTAGCCCAAGACTGCAGTTTTCTCTTACTAATTTTTGTTCTTTCCATTTTTGACTGCTTCAATCAATTGAAACAAAGATAAATTCAACTTTCCTTTTTTTAATCTGAGATTAACATGGATGATAAAATATAGACACAAAACGTATCCTCCTCCATTACTTCAGAAAGAACTGATTACAATTCAAGAGAAAGACAGCTTGAAATACAGAACTCCACATGGTCTTGTATGCCCAGCAGCTATGGAAAACTGCATGTGCATTGATGTAATTACTTGATTCACTGTATACATGCACACACATTTTGTTCAGCCATCTCTAATTCTGAAACCTTGTAAACTGGCAAGAGCAATCTGACATTGCCCTTCTGCTTGGGGAGGCAAGGTAGAAAGCAAAAGCAAACTCACAAAAGCCCTGGGCTCTGGTGGAAGCTCCATACCACCGTCATACCAGACTCCACAAGAGCACAAAGTAGTTTGGCTTCCAAGCTACACTTTAAGAGCACACCACCCTATCACCCCTGTTTCTGGAGAAAAATGCTAACTGATAAAGAGGTGGTGCAAACACATCTTATTCCTTTCCATCTCCTTCAAACAAGCTTACCCCAGTAACTCCTCCATCCTCACCCTTTATCTTGATCTGTACTTGATGACAACCACTGGGAGGTAAACCATGTTGTAGCAGTTCAGAATAGATACTGCTGTCAAAATCCAGCTCCCACTCAGATACATAATCATAGCAGCACTTCCCAAACCTTACGGATCCAGATTTTCACCATCATTTTTTAGCAGGTGTTGGGATTTGCAAACACTTGTAAGCTTTTCTGTATAGCTGCAGTTGGCAAGTGCCATGCTGAACGTCAGGGAAAGACAAGAAAAGAAAATGCTTGGGGTTTTTTTTTCACTGTTATGCTTTAGAATCCCATATGTTTAAGTTTTACCCTTCTTTTTTCCCCCCCCTTCGGTCTTGCAGCCCCCTGTCCACAACTCTGAGCATTAGCTTTTCCAGGATTCTTGTGGCAGCTTATGCAACAGCTCTGGAACCCACCACATGAGCTGCTGTTGTAGAGCTATGAGTTTAAACTATTTTATCAAAGTGGTCTGAAATACAATAAAAAGCTGATTCCTAAATCTGAGCGAAGATTTTGAGTGGCAAATTAACCACAGATTTTTCTGTAAAATTGCACACAACTGAAAAACTTAATCATGTTAAACAGATGAAAGACTGTGAAATAAACTACTTCAGAAGTTAGGGAATAGCTACTTGCATCCAAATTAGAGAGAATTCCTATTAAGA
Organism: Buceros rhinoceros silvestris; assembly: GCF_000710305.1. Taxonomy (NCBI): domain Eukaryota; kingdom Metazoa; phylum Chordata; class Aves; order Bucerotiformes; family Bucerotidae; genus Buceros; species Buceros rhinoceros. The sequence goes on from NW_010403943.1 coordinate 10,558, forward strand.
AAATACACATAGTGGCAAACATGTACTTCCCTGAACTGTGGCTCCTCCTGCTGCGCTTTCTGTGCTGTTTTATTAAGATGAACAGGCCTGTGTCTATTACACGTTCTGTATTTTGCCTTACCTAAGCTGAGGTTTCAAGGGAACCGGGCAAGAACTGTGTTTGGTGTATCTGGAAGTAATGAAACTGAAAAAAGCTAAGGAGCATTAGTGGGTTATAACAGCATTCTGGACCAGTCAAATGTGGAAAGGATTAAATCTTCCTTCTGATTTTTTGAGTTCATGCAGTGTGCTCTGACATAGCCGATCTGTTTGTTGCTCATAACTTTTACCAGATAACTTGTTAATCTATGAATACAGCTTTACGAAAAGACAAAGACTGATCAGGGATCAGAGGAGGACGTACTGCTGGAGACTGTGACGACTTTCCAAAACAAGATGTTTTTGCAAAGTCTTGGGAACTCTATGTTGTCAACATCTTAACCCAGGTATGTCGAGAGCAGGTATGTCTGTATCTTGGCTGCTGTGTAGTTTGAAGGTACACAAACTGTTTATATGCTGGAATTGGGCTAGACTTATCTGTGCAGCGTGAGGCAAAAGTTAATCTACTCTGTTTCCCAGAGCGACAGGTCCCATCAGAAAAAAATTAAGCAGTATAGAGCTCCACTGCCTAAGTTCCTAAACTAGCTTGTGATCTCTATACTGTCTGCAAACCCAACTTAAGATGCACCCAAGGAAGATCACTTTGAGATACAGCCTTGAGCCTTCGAATTCCCCAGGTGGGACAGTCCCCGTCTCTATTGCACCTGTGCTGCTGTGACGCCCACCATCCCCCCAGCACAGCAGGATTTGTTACAGCAAGCATGGCAGACACTACTCCGGCCAGAAGCATAAACATGTGACTCCAAAATTGAGAGCATGAGTCTTTATAGCCTGCAATGAAGAAATCAAGCTGAGATCAGCACGATTCCCACTTCTTGTGTACAAGGACAAAATAATACTACTAAAAGTCAGAGTTGGTATTGCTTGCACGTAAAAAGCCTCAAGTTTTAGTTAGAAAAATCCACTGCAGAGCAAATTTCTCTTCCCCATTTAAGCCACAGCAGGCAACCAGCAGAAGGGTTCGAAGGCTTTGACATATTTCCTGCTCCAGGCACTTCGGGTGCTGGCTGTCCGCATCACCGCTAGCCTTCCTCCTCAGCAGCGCCCAGCAAAGGGCTGGATACCCAACCAAGGGCAGGTGACACACCTTTTCCGAGCACCTTTCCCGCACCGCGTCCCCGGCCCCGGGGCAGCGCGGCA